>NC_142939.1:17843215-17855715 GCF_046866305.1 Octopus bimaculoides | reverse complement strand
TATTTTTTGTATAATCTCCCATATATATATATATATATATATATATATATATATATATATATATATATATATATATATATATATATATATGATGGTTGTCTCCTCCTTATGTAGAGTTTGAGCACCTCTTGTACTTACACGTTAAATCTATCATAGCGTCTGACATGGTTTCCTGCAGCAGACACTGTTTTGAAAAGACACCAACATAGATTTCATATTTGCTTTGTATCACCAAGAGCCGCAGTTAAGTTCTGATCTTTGTGGATCTTAAGATATCTTTTGAGGACGCCGTTAGATTTGCCGATACATAGGCAGACTAGTTGGCGGAGGTATTCTTTTAGTCTTTTATTCTTTTACCTGTTTCAACCATCTGACGACGACCATGCTGGAGCACGATCTTTAGTCGGTTTAGTCGAACAAATCGACACCAGGACCTATTCTCTGTAAGCCTAGTACTTAATATATATATATATATATATATATATATATACAACGGTTTTCTTTCAGTTTCCATCTGCCAAATCCACTGACAAGACTTTGGTCGGCCCGAGACTATAGTAGAAGAGACTTGCCCAAGGTGTGACGCAGTGGGGCTGAACCCAGAACCATGTGGTTGGGAAACAAGCTTCTTTATTTCATAAATATTTGTCATAAAGGCATTATAAAGAGGAGACAAACAAGGACAGACAAACATAAAAGGGCGAAGAAGCTGCTATATCGATTAAAAAAGTACAGTCTCAAATGATAAATAATCTAGCAAATAATGATACACTTTATGATATCTATAACTATAGTATAGCTGAGTTTGTGTGTGTGTGTGTGTGTGTGTTGCCTCTATAGAAATCCACATTTTCCACTTTTTCGTAAAGATTTTTACATCAATGGAATTTCTCGATGTGAACTTTCCAGTGCAGTAATTAGATTTTTTTTAATTCAGTTTACTTTGTGTGATTTAAGGGAGATGTGGCTGTTGTTTCTAGCAACTTTTATATTTCTTCCCTTCTACTTGGAACGGCGTTCTTACACACGCGCTCAATATATGATATAGAGAGTAAGAATAAAAGAGGGGGGAGAGAGAGAGAGAGAGAGAGAGAAAGGGATACATACAAAGTCATAGATTAAACTTTCCTCTCTGTATTCTTTACCTATTTTTCATAACATTGATACGTAAAAACACACACAACCATACATACGTAATCTGTGACAACAAGATACACATTGCTTCCGTTCTCTATTCCTTTCTCCCCCTCTTCCTCTTTCGCTCTCTCAAACGCATACACGTGCAAGTAAACACAATCATTCACAAGAATATAACTCATGTTCGTCAATGTGGCATAACTACAGAGTTGTACCCCCACCCCGACTTTAGGTCATAACTTTCAGAAAAATGAATATTTTATTATGAAATTCTCTATGCATATATTATTTATTATGTAGATTCCGAATATACAAATGTTTTCGGTGAAAGTGTTTTGGGAGGGAGGAGCAATTTTCGGAAATTCCACTTAAATTCCTCTTAACTTCCAGGAAAATAAATATTTTTTCGTGAAATTTTGTACAAATATACCTTGATGTATGTACATTTAGATCATGTAGAAATTCTGAAGGAAACAACTGCAGGTTATTTTTGAGAAGTGTTCCGCATTCGTTGGTGTTTCGGAGCAAGTTGTCCATATTTGTTTCATTTTTTTCTATTATGTGCGTATGTTCCCACTTGGTAATCCACTTGGTAATCCAGGGCACAAAGCAGTCACACAACAATTTCGCCAAAATATGGCTAAAAAATAAGCACAATGTTCGCAATTACTGGAGTAGGGATACGCTCCCAAAACACACTTCTCACAGCTAAGTGAAACTGTAAGCACAACTACAGCAAGACAAATGCCCGGAACTTAGTGGAGATTTCTTGTTCGACAAAATAAATGAACACGAGCAACAAACCCCCACTGAATCCCCCAAAACAAATATCTTACCTTGTAGCTGTGCTTCACTTGTTCAATAATTCACGACGCCGTACACCAACGTCGCGACTCCTAGCAGTGCAAAGAAAAACACTGACCAACGCATGCGCAGAAGCAAGATACTTACCACACAGCTACGCCTATCAGAGATGTTCTTTTATTCATTCAGATTGCCTCCATTTGAAATGTATAGCGCAATAACGAAAAGCTCTTCCTAGTATTTCTAAACCACATGTATGACCAGAAGTTTATTTCGTTTATATACGAAATGCATTTAACCTTACTTCTGAGGCCGGCAAATTTGTCAGACATTTCGGTTAGTTTCAGACCCGCTTCATTGCAAACTAACAAATTCATTAATAAAACAGTAATATCGTTGTTTACAAATTGTTATAGAAATTAAGTTAAAATAACTGTTTCTTCAAATCTGTAGGGAAATATAAACATCGAGTTGATAAATTAAGAGGATTCATTATGTAATAGTTTTATAATGTTTAATTTACAGTCACTATTTCCTAGGTTCTCGAGGTATTTCTCAATGATTCTCCGTTAATAATTTACAAGATCTTGCATTCAATGGCATAACAAAGTTTGTAAGATGATCACATGTCAATCAAGCAAGTTTTAGAATTGTTAGGAGTTAGCGTTCGTAGATCACAAAAATCGTTGGCTGCTCTTTAAAAAAATATGAATAATAAAACACACCCGGTTGATGGTGTTGGTGGTGATGAGGAGGAGGAAAAGGAGAGGTAGTATCAGCATCAGGAGGGGCAGGAGGAGCAGCAGCAGGAGGAGTAGCAGCAGGAGGAGCAGGAATCGGAGGGGAGGGGAGCGGGTAAAGGGGGAGAGGACGAGTAGGGGCAGGAGGACTTGGACGACACAACAGCGACGACGACTAATGCGACAATGGTGGTGGTGATGATGATGATGATGATGATGACGACGACGCACGCAGACAACAACAGCGACGATCATGATGATCAATTAACTTTCATCGATTTAGATGAATCAACGTGTAGTTATTTGATCGTGAATGTGGAACGCGTCCGTTGAATTACCGTGCGATGTGGCTGAGTGCAAAACAGATACATCTAACCTTAACCTAATTCGGAAGTAGAATTAAAATCAGCGTGATAAGAGTGTGGCAATGCCGGGTCTTTGAATTTCATGATAGTTTCGGTCCCTCCGACAGGATTCTCGACAGCTTCGCCAAACCTAGTTCACTGGCAATTCTTGGGTCGACCCGACGTTATACCAAATCAATTGGCCAAAGTGTCGTAGAACCATAGACCACAATGCCTGCATCTGCAAGAGGTATATATTATACAATACCAACATAATACATATACTACTTACCCACAAGTCAAGAGCATCTGCCCTTTTTTTCCTCCATTCTCAAATAAAAGGTACTATATGTAAGCGTCATAAATTGCTGTCCAGACAGCAACCTCTGTCCCATTTGCATGTTGTCACCTCATTCTGCTTTTCTAACCACTACAAGAGTGGCTTTTGCATCCGAAGCACAAGTCCTGGCAATATTGTTTATGGAAGACCAGCAGTCACCCATGCATATCAGCCTCTCCCTCTTCACGCTACCGATGTTGTCCAAGGGAGAGGCAAAGGCTGGTACAGCTTGGCACCAGTGACATCGCAACTCATTTCTACAGCTCAGTGAACTGGAGTAACGTGAAATAGAAATAAAGTGTCTTACTCAAGAACACAACATACAGCCCCTGTCCGGGAATGGAACTCACTACCTCTTGATTGTGAACCCGATGCTCCAGTCACTGAGCCATGTGCCTTCCAAAAATTGCGAAGTACACCGATACAGAGGATCGATGCCGTACTTCTCGAACCCTAGCTAAATGTTCTGTGCAATGAAACTAAGTCATCTATGAGAGATGCAGAAATACACACATACATACATAAAGACATACATACATACATACAGACAGACAGACAGACAGACAGACAGACAGACAGACAGACAGACAGACAGACAGACAGACAGACAGACAGACAGACAGACAGACATGCGTACACGGTGGCTCTCAGGTCGTAGACGATTATGGCCATAATTGACCAATTATCTTGTCCCAGATGTTAAAGACTATGGCTCTCAGCATGCTCGTGCTTAACTAGGATATGTTTCGACCAAAGCTTGGTACAGCCCATGTCTAACTTAATAGCACCACTGAAATTTAAAGTCAATAACTGCTTGCACAACACTATTGAGACTCTCACTGTTTAGTCGCCGAGAGCCCGGCTATGAGAGAGATTGTATTGGGTTATACGTTAGCGGTAGCGCTAAGAGTGATGTGATATAACAAATATGCATACATACGTATATACTTGCACATAATTTATAGATGGAGTATCATGTAGATAGAGAGAGAAAGAGAGAAATAGAAAGACAGACATTTAGATAGATAGATAGATAGATAGATAGATAGATAGATAGATAGATAGATAGATAGATAGATAGATAGATAGATAGATATACACACAAACAGACAGACAGACACACATACGGACAGACAGACACACATACAGACAGACAGACACACATACAGACAGACAGACGCATACACAGATAGATAGATAGATACATACATACATACATACATACATTCATACATACACAGCACAGACAAACAGACAGACAGACAGATAGATAGATAGATAGATAGATAGATTGATAGATAGATAGATAGATAGATAGATAGACAGACAGACAGACAGACAGACAGACAGACAGACAGACAGACAGACAGGCAGATACTAACTAGTGAAAAAGACACTATGATACTTCCTCTCCGTTCAGACTAAATCAAATTAACAATCAAATAACTGATGGAACTATTTTATGAAACCTCTTACTAAACTAATTGATTCTGTCGCAGACCACCAGTTCTCTAAGATTCTACATTCTACCAAATATAATACAATAATCTTTTCTATTTCTTCATTTGTATTTCAGTGTCGTTCACCCTGAAGCCTTTCACACAAAGTTTCATTTAGGTGTCACAAAATTTCTTTGTTTTGAATAATATTCGTTTTACTTTCCCTTGTGTATAATTTTACATATAATTAATTTTGTCACTTAAGCAAAATTCATAAATTTACTTCTTTCTTGAGTTTTCTAGTTTTCTTTTGTTTTTTTGTTTTTTGCATACAGGTTTTTCTCTATCTGAAAATAAATAAATAAATATATATATATATATATATATATATATATATATATATATATATATATATATATATATATATATATATATACAAAGAAAAGTGGCAGAGACAACAAAATTACACAACAGAAAAAAATCATTCGAGTTTTTTTTCTGGTTTACATAAAGTCAATAAATAACAGTCCAACAACTATGAATTCTATGTTCAGGAATTATGTTTTTGTATTGCGTGTGATTACTACAAGTACAAGATAAGAAGTGTGAGGGGTTGCTGAAAAGTTCCTGGCTTTAAAAATATCATGTAACGCCCAACATTTCGAGTTCTTTTACAGTGCTCAGAAAAACTGAAGGACCACTGCAACAAGTGTGTGAAACTGGGAAGGCAATATCTTAAATAAAATCACAATTAACTGATCATGCTGTATTTTCTTTAGCCGAAACCAGGAACCTTTCAGTACCCCCTCGTATATATATCTATATAAATATATATATATATATATATATATATATATATATATATATATATATATATATATATATATATATATATATATTACCTCCCTTACACATAATCTTTTTACTAAGGGACTAATAGACTTGACACCGTTCAGAATTCGGTGTGCATTCAAAGCAATGATTAGTAATATTACAAAACCGGTATGCTTTTAAATCTCTTTAACAACTCACAATAATGACTTTTATTACCTTTATTTCTACCTGAGTTCATCTAATTGTATATATCTATCGTTACTTTTCATAAAAAGCCTTAACTTATTTTGATTTCCAATGTGCATTTTCGCTTATTTTTCTGCTTACTTTCCCCTTACATTTCCACGTTTAGTTTCTATTTTGTTTTTGCAACGTATTTCTATTATATATATATATATATATATATATATATATATATATATATATATATATATATATATATATATATATATATATATATATATGCAAATTTGTCGTTGACTTTGAAGAACTTGTAATTGTTTTAAAATAAATTCACTTACATATATTCCAAACTAGTTTCAACAATATTTTTAGTTTATCAATGGTAAAAATTTAGAACTATGAATGTTATCATGTTAACTCAGTATGACTGAAACTTTAATGATATTGATTTCTTGTCGACCCCTACTAACATTATTGAATTTTGTACATTTAAACAAGTTGATCCTCAGTTTTTTTTTTTTTATATTATTGACTGTCACGGGCATTTAAACTTGTCAACACTGAAACTTTTAAATTATAAATTTTTACCATTGATAAACAAAAAATATTGTTGAAACTAATTTGGTATATATGAAAATAAATATAGTTTAAAATAATTACAAGTTTTTCAAATTTAAGTGCATTTTCAACAACAAATTTCCTTATATTTTTTCTTGCGTTATATATATATATATATATATATATATATATATATATATATATATATATATAAGGTGGCCTTCAAAGGTTCCTACCTTTAAGCGTATTGCAAAAGGCCTGGTTGGAGGCCTAACATTTCGAGATCTTTTATAGGGCTTAGAACAACTGAAGGACCACTGTACCAAGTGTGTGAAACTGAGAAGGGAATATGTTGAATAAAATCATAATTAACTGATCCGCCAATATTTTCTTTTACCTAAAGCCAGAAACTTTTCAGCGCCGTCTGGTACACTTCTATACAAACTTATATGTATATATATATATATATATATATATATATATATATATATATATATATATATATATATATATATATATATATATATATATATATATATATATATTCTTATTATGAGTGCCTGAGTGTGACAAGCCAGTTAGATCGAGATGCAGTTTCCTTCAAATGCAATACGTGTGACCAAATCAATACCCTGAATAAGGGCGCAAACATTTTCTTAACCAGCAAAGTTGTACTGATGTCATTGCAAGTGATTGAACGATCTTAGGAACTTCCCAGTGACTAATTTGTATTCAGAGAGAGCAATAAAGCATTCCTATGTTCTCCATATTGTATGTACATTTCAAAGGATTATTCGTGAGTGTATTCGAAAAGAAATTTCCTCAACGTTTCAGGTATTTGACACAGATATAGTCGTTTTTTAAATATTTTTTCTAGTTTCCGTATATCGAAAATTGTATACAGCAATAGTATATGGTCAGAAATTTTGGTCTTCAGTGTTTTTCTCTAAATCGGCCTGCTTCCATTTCCACTCACATTTTATGATGATTCTCTCCATGTATAAGGAACTAGAGAAAATTTCGTTGACAACCGTTACTATGCCATCTTCTCTGAGCTTCTGTGTTATGGCTTCTATCTTACCAACAATATTGAAAATGTCACTTCTTTTGCCTTCAAGTGACAAGTTGAGCCGATTAAATATTTAAAAGTCATGCAACACAATTTGGTAAAACCAAAACAACCATTGTTGAAATTCATTGCTTAGTAAATAATACAGACAATTCATTCTTCGAGAATAATACTCTGTTAGGAACTCTTCTAGATGGCGACTATCGAAAACAGAATGCAGGAGTAGAATCACATGAAATGCAAGCATGGCTTGCGTAGTTGAGAATCTCGCTTTGCACCCACAGAGTTTTGGGTTCTGTCCTTCTGCGGGGCACCTAGAACAATTGCCTTCAACTGTAACCTCTGACTGACTAATGTCTTGTGAGTAAATTTCATAAAGGGAACTGTGTGGAAGTCTTTTTGCGCACACGTATGTGTGTGTGCGTGTATATGTGTGTGTGTGTATATGTGTGTGTTCGTGTGTGTGAGTATCTTTGTGTGCGTGTGGGTTTTTTTGTCTGTGTTTGTTGCTAACCATCGCTTGACAGCCATCGCTGGTCTGTTTATGTCTCCGTAACTTAGATATTCGGCTGAAACATCGATAGAGTAAGTACCAGACTTACCAATAAGTACAGAGGTCGATATGTTCGACTAAAGACTTCAAAGCAGTGCCCCAGTATGGCCACAATTCCAATGACTGAAACAAGTAAAAGATAAAAGAAAAAGTATTCTTTGAAAACTCTGTAAACAGAAAAATCTTTAGTTATTTACATTTATTGCTTTTGAGCCAATAGCATTGACAATCTTCAACACAGCTTGTAACAATTCGTGAAATTAGTTTCTCTGGCTATTGCAACAAATGCTTAGTTTCTTTTCTGAACTAAAGAACAATGTAAAAGGTAAAAATATGGAGTTTCTTTTTGATGTGAGCAGTGCTTTTTTTTTTTCCTATCTTTTATTTTTTTTTTTTTTTGTGCAGTCACAACCGTCTGTAGTCACAGCAACACATTTACTCCAAGAATTCGTGGAGCTTGGATAAAATAAATTCACCTAGTTTGCTCACGGACTAGCAATCAAAAGAAATACTTGCAAGAAATTTTTACAGTCATTGATCCGGGGAACAACAACAAACAGTGCATCGTCCAGCCGCCGAAATATCAATGGTTTCATCTGCAGACTTAAAAGTAGTGTTTCCAGGAGATTTGCCATCAGCGAATGTTCAAGATTTTCAACAATCAATGTAGACTGGAATTTCATTGTCGAGCCACTGGATGCAGTACTTTATATCCACTGCATATGAAAAAAAAAAAAAAAAAAGAAAAGACTCCGTCGGTTACGACGACGAGAGTTCCAGTTGATTCGATCAACAGAACAGCCTGCTCGTGAAATTAACGTGCAAGTGGCTGAACACTACACAGATACGCGTACCCTTAACGTAGTTCTTGGTGAGTTGCAACATAATGCAAAATGTGACAAGGCCGGACCCTTGAGATACATTTTTGCCAGCGGAGCATTAGGGCAAGCTGAGTGGACTGAAGTAAGGTAAAAGAAAGTGTCTTGCTCAAGAACGTAACGCACCGACGCGAATCGAACCCGTGTCCACTGTCTATATCGCACTATGCAATAGATTGGTAACTAATTCCATAGCTGATTTGACTACATTCTTTGAGTGCATGCACAGCGTGTTTTTACTTTCAGGATATGGTATTTGAAGAGTGGCCAAAGATTTTCGAAAGGTACACTGTCTTCTTTTACTATAGAAAGATGAACATAATATTTATTGACGTTTCTTCCATAAAATCTTGTCTCTCAGGGAAAAACTATAAGGACCATTTTTGATGATTTGTTCTTTAATGAGACTGTCATTTTGAAAGGTGAAGGTAGGTGGCCTAGTGGTTAGATTATTGTACTCATGATCGGCAGATAGTGGTTTCGATTTCTGGTATGTTCTTGAGCAAACCATTTTATTTCACATTAGTCCTGTTCACATTGTCCCTGTTGACATTGGTCCTGTCCACTCAGCTGCAAATATATTCCAGCAATAGCTGGTAAGTTAGTCCTGAGACGAACTGGTGTTCCTTTCATGGGGGTAATGTTGTAAACCCACCTACTTGTATGCCACAGAAACTGGATTGAGCTTCGTTTTTATGTGTCCTAGTGGTCATGAAAAATAATAAAATAGAAATTTCTTTGAAAGCAGACATTGCTTATTATATTTTCCACAGTAAATCATGCACTGAAGAAACAGGCGAGGGTTCATTAGTTCAGCTTATGGAAGAAATAAAATGTATATTTGATATATTCTCCTTCCTACTGTTTTTTGAGTTTCGAGAATAGGGTACAATGGTATTTGTATTTCTCATTAGGATTCAGTTTTCCCTTGCTTGTGTCAATAACAATGCTCTTATCTGTGACATAAGTAACTGCATTTTAAGCTCCTAATCTTCAGTTTTGTTTGTAGCCTTTAAAAACATGACTTGTCTCTTAAGCATGCCATCCTCAGGTCCTGTTCGTTTTCCTTTCTTTCAACAATGAACGACCGCTTTTCATCAAGCGGTGGTTCCTTCTTGTACGTCAACATAGATATTCACTTAACTCGCATGTTAAAATAATAATCACTTAGATTGAGTCTTTGTTTTTCTATTAAACACTTATTCAGAAGTGAAAAAATGTGGTTGGTAAGTATGTTGGAACCAAGCCAATGTATAGGAAACGAGGAAGATACAGCTTCTATTTTTCTATCATTTATCTCTTACATGTTTCAGTCAATAGATAGCGGCAATGCTGGAGCACCTCCATGAAGAAAGCTTAGCTAAATGAATTTATATGTCCGGTATACTATCTGTCTCTTTTGACAAACCACCAAGTTACGTGGATGTATATATACCAACATCGGTTGTTAAGCGCTGGTGGGTAACAAATACAGACAGAAAGGCACATATGCGCCCAAACACGTACACACACACACACATATATAAATATATATATATAAATAGATGTGTGTATTTTTCCCTTGTTAAAAATTAACAAACAAACTTAATAGAATTCAGTTAATCACTATACATATCCATCATATTCTGTTGAAATGTCTTATTGACGAGTTTTATTTCTTGATTTCCCTGAAAAGAAGATTACATTGTTTTACACCATTTTATTCCTTTGGAATAATACCAGTGATATATTCGAAACATGCGTCAGAAGTAAAAGAATTTGAATAACACCTGCGTTTAACTCCATTTACTGATATATATATATATATATATATATATATATATATATATATATATATATATATGCATACATACAACGAACTTCTCTCTGTTTCCGTCTATCAAATACTCTCACAAGGTTTTGGTCGGTTCGGAGCTATACTTGAAGACACTATCCAAAGGTATCCACGCAGTGGGACTGAATCCGGGACCATGTGGTTGAGGAACTAATTCCTTACCACACAGCCATGCCTATATAATGCATTATCCAACCCGAAATTCGACTATATCGAGGTCATTTTTATCAGTGACACTATGAGATGCTATTAGATGTATTTACACATATAACGACATAAAAATCTAAGATTGAATATGTCGCAAATCATTTCACAACTGTATCATGAGCGGTATTTCTAACCATAACTGACGTATCAGATATGCTTATCTTAATGTTATCACACAATGATCCAATTACCGTTTTCGCGCTTCCTTGGTCGTATCAGGATCAGAGGTGACGTAACCAAGTTCATTGAATCAAGTTCGAAAAATACTGCAGTTGCCAGAATGGAAAATGCAGAACATCAATACAATTATGTGACAATATCTGACATTATATTAGGGCGGCGAGCTGGCAGAAACGTTAGCACGCCGAGCGAAATGCTTAGCGGTATTTCGTCTGTCCTTACGTTCTGAGTTCAAATTCTGCTGAGGTCGACTTCGCATTTCATCCTTTGGGGGCTGATTAAATAAGTACCAGTTACGCACTGGGGTAAATGTAATCGACTTAATCCCTTTGTCTGTCCTCGTTCGTCCCCCCCCCCTATGTTTAGCCCCCTGTGTGTAATAAAGAAATAAATATTTTACATTATATTGCCTAAAAAATGGTACTAGAATCTCCTTGATATAACTAGAATTCATTTTACTTGATTAAATAAGTACACAAATTTGCATACACACACACACACACGCACACACGCAAACACCTGCTGGATTAAAGCATTCATATATAAAACCATCTACGTACTTTATAAAACAACTTAACTCTATGACTTCTTTAGTCCTTTAAATCTTTAATCGTGGAATTACTTAACTCAGTCGCCTCTCATTCCGACTGATGACTAGTGATATCCCCGATTAATGATTTGTCTCTCTATACTGTTTTACCTCGACCTCTCTTTTAACATCCAGTATAATGAGGAAATCGTCTCCCCAGGTGCTATGCCGCAGCGAACTGGCATACAAAGAAGTATATATATATATAGGTATTGTTTGTTTGTAAATATTAAGCAATCTTTAATCCAACGGTTAGAATAAAAGGAAATCAATATCTTAGGCAGAGTATATCATTAGTATCAGCTAACAATATTCCGTTACTCGTTACTCAGAGTTTCATGTAATTGTCCATTTAGTATCAACCGCTGACATTTTTCATATAGTGTCATATATGTTTGTATGTGTGAATGAATTGGGTTTCTACAAACCAAATGCAGAGTGAAGATATTATTCAAAACTTCAATATTACATGGTTTGTAATTCCATCTCTTTTGAAATTCCTTATTGTTATGTAAATATATTTCACATGGAGTCTCAATTATTGCTCTACGGTAAAATACGCCATCTTTACATTAAATTAAATTTCCATTCGTATGTCAGCCCAATTTTACTCTTATTATATTTCACTCAAATAAATTTACAGCGATTACAGACCAGTAAACTTTAATCGATATAACCAGGTTCATGGAAGAGGGTTAATGTTCCTAATAAAATATGTACGAAATAAAGTGAATGGAAAATCTCAAATGAATCCTGATTCAGAAAATTCTAGGTTCGTTTCCAGAATTATTCATAGAAAGGTTAATTTAGC
>NC_142939.1:17823215-17838215 GCF_046866305.1 Octopus bimaculoides | reverse complement strand
CACACTTTCGATAAAGGCGTCCTTTTTCCAGTTGATTTCCGAAATGAAAAATAACAATTTTGTCAAAATTTCCGGTGTCACATTGATGCTTGAAGGCAAGTTTGAAAGTTTATCGAAAATGCAAATGTCTATTAAAATACATTTGGCTTTTGCTAGATTTGACTTGTTTTATTAAATTATCAAATATATTCACAAATGCCTGTAGCACACCCTCAAGACATAGGCTATTATATTGCGATTACAGAAATATTGATTTCAAATTTTGGCACAAGGCTAGCATTTTCAGAGAAGGGGATATGTCGATTACATCGACCCCAGTGTTCAACTGCTACTTATTTTATCGACCCTGAAAGAATGAAAGTCAAAAACGAATAGTCGGAAGAAACACCGCTAAGAATTTTTTCCCGGGGAGTTAACGATTCTACTACATCGCTTCCTTGCTGTTACTGAAATATTCCCAAGTAAAAACCGGTAAAAAAAAAACAAAAAAACAGATACATGTAAAATAGAGAACTAAACATTATGTTTAGTGATATATTTCTATAGAGAAAGAACTAGTAAACACAACGTTTTCAGTTATTACAACCTAAATATATCGTTAGAGGTAAGACATAAACAGTGTGCTATATAAGTTTTATAGGAACACAGTAGTATACTACAAAAGCCTTTGTAGTCCGCATCAGCAAATATGATACTAACACTTCAAACAATAGAATATATTTTTATGACATGAAACGAAATAGAAACGTGAGGTTTAGAGCAGAAACCTACATCGGAGAAATATGAGTTAACTAGTGAAAGATAGATATCCATATTTAAACGCTTATCATCTCTTCTTTCTCACGACATAACTGCATTGCACTGTTTGAGCTGTTTTATATAACATTTCGTCAACTACTGTGTGTGTAATTGTTTAGTAAAGCCGGCTTCATCGATACGATGTCACATATACGGATGTGAATGTTAATATTTCCTATCTTATATTTTGCAGTGATACGTAGACATGGTCAGAGACATGACGTATGCATGGCTGTACGATTAAGAAGCCTCCTTTGCAACCACACGATTTTGGGTTCGGTCCCACTGTGCGGTAACTTGAGCAGGTGTCGTCTAATCTAGAGCTCTTCCCATCAAAGCCTAGCAATGGAAATTGGTAGACAGAAACTCTGTGAAAAGCCTTCCCATACATACATACATCAGATGTTGCTAGATAGTAATAGGAGAGTATTGTAACCGTTGGAAAACCGATTATAACAGTGGCTCAATCAATTCCTAGCAATATCTGAAGAAGGAATTTTTATATTCGGAAATATTATATCCTATCAGACTATGAATAATTGAATTATAACAGTTATTACAGTCCACTCTTCATTCCTGTGCCATTCAAGACACGTTATATTTCACAATAAATAGTAAATAATATATAGTATGTATATATATATATATATATATATATATATATATATATATATATATATATATATATATATACATGCATATATGGGTACAGGACATCACCAATGGTTGAAACAACATGAAATACGTAAGCAAACGTAAATACATAAGCGAGACAAAAATGGAGAACAGGACAAGTAACATGTGTGTGTGTGTGTGTGTGTGTGTGTGTGTGTGTGTGTGTGTGTGTGTGTGTGTGTGTGTGTGTGTGTGTGTGTTTGGGAAATACCAGTGGAATTCAAATTATATTATACCAACAGGAGATGAGATACGAACGACACATTGTTCGATCAGTCCAAGTCACATATTAGTGAACTAGAGTTATCTCTGAACAATGGATACAGTTTTCTTTGCAGTGACGAAGTATGTACATATTGGCGTATATGTGAGCAATCAATCGTGTTTAATATACACAATTCAGACTTGTAGTTAACTACATAATTAGTAAGAGTATTGTTTCGTTGACACGTATTATTTAGCTCAATTGCTAACATAATGATTGCTATAATTCTATTATATGATATATATTGTTAAAATATATTGCTATGAGCGTACTATTAAAGACGAAACGTTTTATAATCACGTACTAGTACATTGTCAGTAGTAGTAGAGTAGTAATAGTAGTAGTAGTAGTAGTAGTAGTAGTAGAAGTAGTAGGGTGGCGAGTTGGCAGAAACGTTAGCTCACTGGGCGAAATGATTAGCGGTATTTGGTCTGCTGCTACGCTCCAAGTTCAAATTCCGCCGAGGGCGACTTTGCCTTTCATCTTTTTGGGGTCGATTAAATAAATACCAGTTACGAACTGGGGTCTATATAATCGACTTAATCCGTTTGTCTCACCTTATTTGTCCCCTCTGTGTGTAACCCCTCGTGGACAGTAAAGAAATAAGAAACTTTAGCACGCCGGGTGAATTGCTTAGTGGTATTTCGTCTGTCTATACGTTCTGAGATCAAATTCCGCCGAGGTCGACCTTACCTTTCATCCTTTCGAGGTCGATAAATTAAGTATCAGTTGTATACTGGGTTCAATCGAATTGACTGGCCTCCTCCCCCAAACTTTTGGGCCTTGTGCCTAGAGTAGAAAAAATATATTGCTATGAGCGAATTATTGAAGACGAAACGTTTTATAATCTCTTACTAGTAAATTGTCAGACTACTACTACTTGTAGTAGTAGTAGTAGTAGTAGTATATATATATATATATATATATATATATATATATATATATATATATATATATATATATATATATATATATATATATATATATACGTGAAGGTGCTGAAAAGTGCCTGGCATTAAGGGCGTTGCGAAAGGCCAAGTTGGAGGCCCAAATTCCGAGTACAGAACTTATAAAAACTGAAGGACCGCTGTAATGAGCGCGTGAATCTGAGAGGGAAATACGCTGAATGGAATCGTAATTGACTGATACTCCTTCATCTTACCCAAAGCCAGGAACATTTCAGCACCCCCTCGTGTTTGTGTGTGTGTATATGTATATATATATATATATATATATATATATATATATATATATATATATATATATATATATATATATATATACGTACATGTTTATACATATATATGTATATAATTATACATAATGCATACACATTATTGTCACACTCATATACACATACATATATTCATTCCCACGTACACTTACTACCACACCCCCATTTTCAGTTTACGTCACGTCCAGCAATTGCAATAATCAATGTAATCTGGAAAATTGGTTATAACATCTCCAATGGTCTACATCTGCAAAAGACAATAAAAGAAACATATACACACACACATACACACGTACATACATATATGTGTGTATGTGTGTGTGTGTATGTGTGTGTGTTTGTATGTGTGTGTGTTTGTGTGTGTGTATGTATGTGTGTGTGTATGTGTGTGTGTGTGTGTATGTGTGTGTGTTTGTATGTGTGTGTGTATGTGTGTGTGTGTGTGTGTGTGTGTGTGTGTGTGTGTGTGTGTATACGTATGAGTGGTGAGGAGAAAGCGTATCCTATATTTGGATCAGTAACATTGATCAACGATAAACGTTTTATGGCCATAGCAGCTTGCAATTAAATGAAAGGGGAGATAACGCTGAAGACTGAGTTAATAGGATCAATTGTCCGTCCGATTATATACTCATTAATGGTAAATATCATGTATCTCTGGAAATAGATGCATATGCGATTATGTCACCATCATCATCATCTTCATCATCATCCTCATCATCACTATCATTATCATCATCGTTATCATTGTTTTTGCTTTCATCGTGGTTGTTATTAGCAACATCCCTTATCTTCGACGTTCTTGTCCGCTCTATGGTGTTCTCCACGGCCATCTCATCGTCATCATAGCCTTCGATATTTTCATCATTATCATCAGCATCGCCGATATCGTTATAGTGAACAATGTTAATGTGATTATATTGCAAATATTAAACGAATGAAACGGATTATCTTTCGTGTTCTGTAGTTTTTTTAACATTTTTATTTATTATTCTCTCGCTACTGCAAGGATACGTTATATTCAATGAAAAGAAGGCTAAGAACATACAAAAGATGGTTATATCTTCATCAATCGAGGAAATTGATCTTTTATACGACAAAACTATTTGATCAGATCTATACACCAATGTCAGCTAATACGAGATAAACTTCAGATAAATATTTTTTTTATTTAGATGGTTAAACTAAATCCATGATTAGAGGATGGATAAAACTATTAACATTAATCGGAGTCCTTCACTTTAGTATTCTTTTCTTTCCTGTCTTATGCATATATATGTAGCTATATATGTATATGTAGATATATATGTATATGTAGACGTATATATATATATTATTTATATATATATATATATATATATATATATATATATATATATATATAATCATATATATATATATATATATATATATATATATATATATATATATATATATATATATATATATACGTATTAATTTTAATAATATAGAGTAAAATCAGTCATAATTTTACCAGAGGAATATTATGCTGATGAGATACAGTAAGTAGTATGTTTTACTTTAAAGTTCGAAACGCGTTCATAATTGACCGGCCTTGTTGATTCATCATTTTTGTTTTGTCTACATTAATTTCTCGGAGATTTTATGGCAGTAAAAAAGACTTTAGTGTCTAATTCTAATAAATACGTGGCGAAGCATAAAGCTGAATCCTTGTTATAATTATGTATATAATCATAAAATAATTATATATACATATATATACATATATATATATATATATATATATATATATATATATATATATATATATATATATATATATAGCACCACCTGGCGAAGTCATTCAAATCAGGGGCCACTGAAGTAGAGAGTTACTGTTTATTGAGACATGTCTGAGTGTAGTAAGTTTGTCTCGAATTTCTTGAAGGAATTTGTCCAAAGGCTTCTTGAATTGCATGGGGGTTTGTTTCTGCTTTGATGTGTTTTGGTGTAACATTA
Organism: Octopus bimaculoides; assembly: GCF_046866305.1. Lineage (NCBI taxonomy): Eukaryota > Metazoa > Mollusca > Cephalopoda > Octopoda > Octopodidae > Octopus > Octopus bimaculoides. The sequence goes on along the minus strand of NC_142939.1, from coordinate 17,833,263 downwards.
ACTAGAACGGGGCCAATTGAGGGGAGATAATTCTGCCGTATTGTCGTTATGAGATGCGTGTGTGGTGTATGTTGCGGGCGGATATCAAGGAGCCCAAGACTTGGCTGTATCTTAACGGTGACGCCTATATCATTTGAGCAATGGTGAGGGAATATTTCCCACACCATGCAGATGACGTAGCATCTATAAAGAACAGCAGACGCAACCTTTATTTCCCATGTAGGAGATCTTGCATCTATAAAGAACAGCGGACACGCTCTTTATTTCCTATGTAGGAGATCTTGTATCTATAAAGAACAACAAACGCTCCCTTAATTTCCCATGTTGAAGATCTTGTATCTATAAAGAACAACAGATGCACTCTTCCTTTCCCATGTTGAAGATCTAATATATGAGAGTGGGCATCAAAGCTTATTATTCATGATGAGAGTAACAAAAACTCTACTTTAGAAGCCCTGGCTCGCAGGAATAAAGGAAATAAATGAAGCAGAGTGTAGAAAGCCAACAAATCAGCTAAAGGTGTCGTAAAATCAGAAGTATTTGGCATAATTATAAGTCACGTGTTCATATATAACCAATACATATATCTATCCCGGTTTGAGGTTCGAGAGAATTGTTTGTGCGAAATGCAATGTGTATGAACATTAAGTTGTGAAGGCGCGTGGCTTAATGGTTAGGGCATTTGGCTCACGATCATAAGGTCGTTAGTTCAATTCCCGGCGACGCATTGTGTCATTGAGCAAGGCACTTTATTTTCACGTTGCTCCAGTCCACTCAGCTGGCAAAAATGAGTAGTATCAGTACTTGAAAGGGCCAGCCTTGTCACACTCTGTGCTACGCTGAATCTCCCTGAAAACTGCGTTATGGGTACACGTGTCTGCAGAATGCTCAACCACTTGCACATTAATTTCACGATCGTATCAGCTGGGACCCTCCTCGTTGGTCTGTTGTCATAGGATACCATTTTATGTTGAAATACTTCAAATACAGTTTAGGTCGTTTCTTTTGTCATGAGACACATGTGACCAGTATTCCTCTACGCTATACTATTGAGCCACTGTCAATTTGTCTTTATCAGTTATTAGTAATAATGTGCTCTTGGAATGTAACGCAACGTCCTTGACTTGTGGAAATCTATTGAAGTCGAGTTTTACTAGCTGTATGCTTTCGTAACCGCTACGTAATGTTGATAGGATTCGAACTAACAAATTCAGTTCCATGGAACAGAGACCACAAGATTTTCTATCCAACGCTTTAATGAGTTGGTCAATCCGTATGTATATATGCATGTATATATGTGTGGATGCATATATACATATACCATATACACACATGCTTATATGTATGTGTATGTATATATGTGTGTATGTGTGTGTGTTCAAATATATATGTATATGAATATATATGTATGTATATATACATATATACACACACATAGCATAAATGCATGTGTGTGCATGTACGTACGTGTGTAAGTTTGTGTGCAATGACAGCTGCTTGAGAATCCAAAGTTACGACCACACGATGTCATTCTTCTCTGATGTAATTATGTGAAAAGCCAGACACTAACACACAGTAATTAATAGTAGGAGCATCAGCAGACATCATTAGATTTCATTCTGCTTTACACTTTAAAAGATTTTACAGTTGTTCAGATATGTTTTTTTCTTCTTCTTTCATTCAATGAACTCTGCTCTTATGAACTAAGTCTGCTTTTCTGATTATTTCAACGAATGTGATTGGAGTTATACGAATTAACATTGAAAACTCCATTTTAATGAAGTGCAGGATGTCTCTTAATTATGGGAGATATTTTAAACGCAAGTAACTATGACTGGCACAAATAAGGGCGAGTAACCACGTCCAAGCAAAACTCCGTAACAAGCATGGGCGAGGACCCATGATCTTGAAGATTCCGAAACGTGCATGGACAAGTATGAGCAAGTACCCACATCTTCTAAAATTCTGGAACAAGCATAGGTGAGTACCAATATTCATATTAGATATTTTACATCATTATGTTGTTGTTGTTGTTGTTGTTGGCACTCCGTCGCTTACGACGTCGAGGGTTCCAGTTGATCAGATCAACGGAACAGCCTGCTCGTGAAATTAACGTGCAAGTGGCTGAGCACTCCACAGACACGTGTACCCTTAACGTAGTTCTCGGGGATATTCAGCATGACACAGTGTGACAAGGCTGACCCTTTGAATTACAGGCACAACAGAAACAGGAAGTAAGAGTGAAAGAAAGTTGTGGTGAAAGAGTACAGCAGGGTTCGCCACCATCCCCTGCCGGAGCGTCGTGGAGCTTTAGGTGTTTTCGCTCAATAAACACTCACAACGCCCGGTCTGGGAATCGAAACCGCGATCCTATGACTGCGAGTCCGCTGCCCTAACCACTGGGCCATTGTGCCTCCACACATCATTGTGAGACAACCATTAAAACACAGACAGGACTTCTCCATGGCAAATACCCATTGCATGATATCAAGAAAAGACTTATCAAATTCACAGTACTTGTTCGAACATTTTCTCGTTTCTTTTTATTTACAGTATTATTCAGAGCACGTGTCGATTGTAGACCTCACGGAAATTTTGAGATTAAAGCAGATGTTATTTCTATCGGACATCTGCTAGTCTGCTACTGTAGAAAAACCCGAGAGCAAACAGGGAATTTCAGTGATTCTATACCCGAGATGGAACGTTTGGTGTAATGCTAATTGAAAGTGTTCGGAGTGACGCAGTCTGAGTGATGAGACGAAGAGGTGAGTGTAGCGAGTGGGATTTAGTGTTGGAGATTTGCAGATATATTCTCCTCAAGAATGGAGGACGCTAGTGTAGCTCTGAAAGGGGCAAAATGAAAACACAGATTGTTTTAGCTACAGTTCGGAATCGAGTTTGGTACAGAAGTACTCAGTAATTTGTTAGGTGGTTTTCTTTTGGTTAACAACCTCTCGTACACTTTTACGCGTAACAGCAAAGCTGTCTCAAAGTGAAAGAATTATTCGAAAATTAGAAAATATAAGAAATGTAAATACTAATATAACCACGCTTCCCCCAAGGTAACACTTTAAACACTTTGTATTTTATTGTGGGTTTCGCTTCAGCTGGGTTCTGTTATTAAAGAAGGAAGCATTTTGGTACGCAGTTTTGCTATGTTATCGAATTGAGGTTGCCAGGACAGATTACGAATAACTGTGCCGCATAGGATTCGTAGTTACTTTGATTGGTTATATTCTCTTTAAAATATTGGCTTCGAATTTTGGCAGAAGGCAAGTATCTTCGGGAAAGAGGGTCAGTGGATTGCATTGAGACCAGTGTACAACTGGTACTTATTTCATCGATTCCGAAAGAATGAAAGGCAAAGTTGACTTCGATGAAATTTGAACTCAGAACGTGAAACGGACGAAATGTCACTAAGCATCTTCTGCTAAAGACTCCTCCAGCTCACCGCTTCACTTCTCTTTAATTGATTATAACTTTTGACACAAGGCCAGCAATTTCGGAGAAATAGTTAAGTTGCTTACATCGATCCGACTGCTCAATTGTTACTTAATCGACCCCTATAGAATGAAAGGTAAAGATGAGCTTTGTCAGGCAGCAAGCCAACAATTACGCTGCCAGATGGGAACCACTATTTGAGCAGGTAAAATTAAGAAAGCTTGCCTGATATGGTCATACATCCCGCTACAGCACCTTGACCATAACCATTCTGCAGAGCACAGTTGAGGGATGGCGAAAGTGAAACAGGCAGAGAAACTCCTGGTTTGACAACATCAAGGACTGGAAAAGTCACAACACAGCGACCCTGCTATTGCTGACGGAGAAAAGAGACTAATGGCGACGGTTGACTACGAAAGCATCTAGTGGGACATCCCAACGCCTAGCTGCATTACTCCAGGGATCTTGACGATTGATGATAATATGATGTACATATACAAGCTGCAACATAAATGCTGGTAACAGGAAGCAAATCATTAATTACAAAACCCCTACGTTATAAAATGCAGCTAACACACTTCAAGCCATTTGGATTCCCATACGTCGATAACATTTATAGGGGAATATTTCAACTCTATATCCTACCATTACCTCGTCATCTCTTTTAATCGCATATTCGTGTGGAATATTTAACCGCTATTTACTGATCGATATTTCGACAAGTATGTAAACGAAGTCTAATATGATTAACATATGCTCGAAATTGTCTCCCTAGATTGTCAAACTGTATTTAATTAGTATGTATAAGTACTTCTAATTAGAATACCGATGTACAATACATTACGTCGGTTAGCATTTATACCAGAAGTAAATTTCTCTAAGACGCCATCAACAGTGAAATAATAGTGAAGTTATGGTCGTCATACTCAGAAAAAGAAAAGAATTAATTTAATTGATAGTACTTCTGAAGTGAGAAGAAAACAATAAGCTCAACGACTAATATATTTTTTCATGTATGGGCGATAACTCCGGGCCTGTTTTGGTCTTATTACGCTTCCCAGTCAACCACAGCCTTGTCTGAAATTGCCTGATTAGTGCCAAAAGAATCACTAAATTTATATATAAATTTAAATACAATAATATATGAGAGTGGGCATCAAAGCTTATTATGAATGATGAGAGTAACAAAAACTTTACTTTAGAAGCCCTGGCTCGCAGGAATAAAAGAAATTCGACATAACAGAATTGAAGTGCTGCAGGAAGAGACGTAAATACAATTCGTATTTCATTAAATAAATGTGATTGGCTTTACGAAAGTGTTTGATGTGCTCAACTTTGATTACTGACGACATTTGGTGACACAGACGAAGACTAAGAATTCTTTTCAAAAGAAAAATACGATTTCATGTACTTGATCTCACGGCTATCCGAAATTAGAGAAAATAGACTTCAGAAACGAACAATTATATAATGAAATCTAAAAACCTTAACTAAGTTGTTTTTCTATTATTTTATTTTATATCATTCTATTTTATTCATTTAATTATGATTTAAAAAGAAAGAAAACTTCCTTGTCTAACTGTATCAAAAAATTTGTAACATTTTACAATTGAATTGATATAAATTAGCATCATATTGGTAAGATGAAAAAAGACAGAAAAAAAAATATTAACATAAACACACTTTCTCCAATTCTATACTGCTAATACGTAATTGATTATTCTCTCTCCTTAACAAAAGTTTCTTTGAAATGAGAAATGAGACACGTGGACAATATTCAGCTGGGGTCAAGCACATATTGACACATCTTTATTATAGGCAATTTGCAGGGAAATCGAAAAATTCTATCAGGGATGATGGCGACTTAGTTATTCCATACAATATCTCTCTTTTATAAAATCTGCCACTAAACAATGGCGTTTCTTAATCGACATTATTATAAAGTTACAACTGCCTTTGAAAATCATAGGCTTATAATCTGCAATTTATGTCTACAACATATGCAAGAGATTAGAATTAGCGGTACGGTTTCGATTCGCACTTAAAGTCATTTCATTTCGATTAGACATCTAATTCTCTTAAGAAATAATCAGTTTTACAAATTATTTACTTCTTTCTTAGATGGCAGTAATTCCCTTTCAATTTTTAGTTAAATCGTAAAAAAAACAAAGAATATCATATAGAGAGAAAAATTACTCAAGTCGTTTAGAAGTTTATATGGTAAATAATGTAAAGCAGATAAACAGACAGTTAGAAAGATAGATAGATAGATAGATAGATAGATAGATAGATAGATAGATAGATAGATAGATAGGGAAAGAGAGATAGATAGATGGAAGTGACATTTATTCTGTGCATAACTTTCGTCGTTTCACTTCTTTTAAGCAGCTAATATTCCTGAGAAAGTAACCTCATGCATTGCACTTGTTCTGTTACAAGAGGGTAATGCATGATCTTCCTCAAATCACAAACGTCTCAAAAAGAGAGAATACATTAGATTATGTATCACTGGAACATCACTGGATCATCAAAATAACAGGCGGAATAATAAAAACTGGCACGCATTTGATCATAGAGTTGTTCTATGAAACCTGACTGGAGTAAATACAACTCAACCGGCCGCACCGGTCATATATATGCGCATGTGTGCGTGTGTGTGTCTATAAGGCTTTATTTCCACACACGCCAGCTTAATTTAATTCGTCCTTAGTCGAAAGACATCTGTTGTTATGTCCTGTTATTATTTTTATTGTATTTGTGTAACATTGCTCGATTTTTTTTGCCCTCCTTGTTTTTGTATACATTCGCTGCTTTCTTCCAAGGATTCTAATGCTCTTAGCTTAGTTTTTTCTTGGGACTAGCCAGATTGGAGCAATATCGAGAATAACAAGCCGAAATTGCAAGGATAATCTGGATCTCGACTGAGGAAAGAAAACTCCGAATGACCTGTCCGTGTTTTTTTTGTATCCTTTATCTGGATGTTTTGTCCCATTCTGTATTATATATATATATATATATATATATATATATAGTGGAAAGCCCCGGGTTCGATCCCCGGCATCTCCATAACATACTTTTACAGGCACAGGCGTAGCTGTGTGGCAAGGAGCTTGCTTCCCAACCACATGGTTCCGGGTTCTACCATATCCTCGAGCCAACCAAAGCCTTGTGAGTGGATTTGGTAGACAGAAATTGAAAGAAACTCGTCGAATATATATGCGTGTGTGTGAGTGTGAGTGTGTGTCTTTGTATCTGTGTTTGGCTCACCATTACCGCTTGATAATCGGTGTTGGTATGTTTACGTCCCCGTAAGCTAACGGTTCAGCAAAAGAGGCTGATAGAATAAGTACTAGGCTTAAAAAGAAAAGTGCTGAGGTCGATTTGTTTGACTAAAGAATTCAAGGTGGAGCTCCATCATGGCCGTAGTCAAATAACTGAAACAAGTGAAAGAATATGTGTGTGTGTGTGTGTGTGTATTAAGTCATGCAAGGCACATGACTTAATATTTAATATCTTTAGATCACAGCGGAAAGGTCACGAGTTCTATCCTCGGACCAGACGGCACGTTGTGTCCTCGAGCTGTGCGCTTCATTGGGCACCAACCTGCAGCTTGTACACCCAGATTCTCCCTCCAGCTGTCACATGCTCGATTTCCCGTGGGGCTAAGGGTTGGGATGGCCGTGAAGTCTATGACCGCTTTGGAGTACCAAAGGACCTGAAATATTTAGCGGAAGCAGAGTATATGTTACCAAGTCATAGTCGAATACAAACTACAGATATAAATATCTTGCAAGAAGTGGCTTATTTTTATCGCTGACAACGTGGAATCCATATAAGAAATGCATCGTAATTCAATTTATATGTATGAACAGATAACATTAAATTCATCACGAATAATCAAATTTGCTCTTTACGTTATGCTTCTTGATAACTTCTATAATCCCTGAACTTCAAAAATTACTGTGTTTTAGAGGGGTTTTTTTTAAAGAAATTAACTGCCTTATATTAAATGGTAGCACATTAAGAAGAAAATGTTCTTTCAATTTGTTCGTACTAATTCCTTTATAGGGTGAATTTTATACTTCGCTGTTGATGTTTAATTAGACCTAAACATGTCCGAGATTACATTCCAAACTTCGCTAAATAAATAGAATAATGCTTGAATTTGGAATCACGGAATAAGAAAAGGACACAAAATGTTCATATAATTATATATATATATATATATATATATATATATATATATATATATATATTCCAAATTTTATTTAATTTGCTTTGCAGGAAGGACTGTGCAACGAAGTCGCGTATTGTCCTTGCCCTCGAAACGTGGAGTAGATGGACAGGTACAACTGATGAAGGGAAATATTTTTTTATGTTGCATGTCTCGTTTCTCTAGTTTTTTTTTTTCGTTGTTAAAAAAAAAGTTCGTTTTCTGTTTTCGTTTCTCATTGTGTTTAACGTTTTTTTGTGATGTCCTGTACCCATATATGCATGTATGTATAAATATAGATGTAGGTATGTACATATATGTATGGATATATGCATATATTTACATATTATATATATATATATATATATATATATATATATATATATATATATATATATATATATATATATATATATATATATATATATATATATATATATATATATATATATATATATATATATATATATATATATATATATATATAAAGATATATACATATATATGCATAGGAGTGGTTGTGTGGTAAGAAGCTTGTTTCCCAACCACATGGTTCCGGGTTCAGTCTCACCGTGTGGCACCTTGGGCAAGTGTCTTCTACTATAGTTTATCTGAAATACTCGATGAATTAATAACCGATGTATTCATTTGCATCACCTATTACTTGTAACCGGCCTAATGTACCGTAAGCTATAGTATCTCATTCAAAACTCCTATGTAAACTGGTAAGGTTTATGCTTGCAGGAGATGTGAGTGCTATTTCAAGCAAGGCGCCCGACCACATAAAGACACATAAATTGGCCTACTACTGAGAGTGTGGATTGAAACACTCTGCAGCTATTACCTCCTAAAACGTCAACAGTTAATGAGGCGGGGATCATGTAGTCACTCGACCTACTAGAAATAGCAACTAAATGTCACTCCCTACAGTTTTAGATATATGAGGTACACTTTCAATAAGGTTGCCCTTCATATATATACAAGTGGGGAGGGCATTATTTGAACCCCTTTGATTATACTTCTACGAGATAAAAGCACGCGTGGAATAATAAAATAGCAACAAATAAAAGCCGAATATCTCAAGCAAAGAGAATCTCAAAAACCTCTGCATCAAAGTCTGTATTGAATTGCATCGAAGAATTCTAAAACCTCACTTCTAAATGAAACGATATCTCCCATATCCGCTCGACCTGCTAAAAACCACACCTTCTCGCAGTAAAAAGAAACGAAGGACACATTGTATAATGTAATCTATGATATACTAGCTGACGAAATATGACGGGAAGGGTACGCCTGGAACGTTTTTATTCATAGGTGTAATTGCGCTCTGTGAGGGCTCCCCTCTGGACTATACATCGGAAACAGTAACAATAAAAGCTGCTGTATTTCTTCAGAGGAGAAAATGTACTTTAAGTATCAACCAGAAGATTCTGGTAACATTTTTCCCATTTTCAATATTTATGAACAACAGAGGTGAGTTTTGTAAAAATTTTTAAAAAAATTAAATTACAAAGTGCCTGAGGCCAATACGCAAACGCAGGCTTGGACTAGATTCAATGTAACATAAAGAAGAAAATCTGGATAAACACAAAAACTCGATTATGCAAGGATTGGGTTAAAACATATATAACTTCAAAAAATATGAATTGCCTTTAGGATATATTTCATGGAAACAATTCCAACTCGAACGATATATGTGTGTGTGCGTGTGTGTGTATGTCTGTGCATATGTGTATATGTGTATGAGTTTGGCTGTGTGTACGTATGTGCATATAGATGTATGGTATGTATTTATGTGTTTGTGCATGCATGTGTGTATTTATATGTGTGAGTGTTTATGCCTGTCTATTAACCTTCGTTTTTTTTTTGTTTTTTACCAAAAAAAAACTAGGCAGACATAGATATAGCGTATTAGACACAATGAAATTGATACAGATATACATATATTACACGTATATGCTCTGATAGAGCTGTGGGCATTAAAAGAGAAAATTGTTACATCTAGGATTAGAGAGCATAAATTTGTAAAAATGCTTATCAAATTATTCACACAAATTTGAGAGGAAAATTTTATTTCAATAAACTTTACTTGTAATTTTAAGAAATGTTTTTTTTTCAAAGTTAACATGCAATGTGTTATATATGTCTATAAGATATAGTATCAAATGCATTCTTGTCTAAAATCATATTATTCACAACCACACACAAAGGAACAGTGTCTTATCTTCAGCCTTGGTACTTTTGTACCTCTGCCACGTATATAAGCCTCAATTTTCTCTGATTCTACTTTCCGCCTTCACCCATTAACCATCCTTGTTGGCTTATTCTCTGGATATTTGTTTATATTATGCTATAATAAGCTACTCACTATATTTTTTAATCTTTTATGTTTTA
>NC_142939.1:17808215-17820715 GCF_046866305.1 Octopus bimaculoides | reverse complement strand
TGGCTTTCGCCAAGTAACACACGCCACCACTTTGTCTCTCTCGGTTCCGTGCCTCATCGCGTTCATACACACATAATTTTTCTCGTCTGGCCGTAAAGCCTTTTCTGTTTGTTTTCCTGTCTTGTTTTTTGTCCGCCACTACATTCCTCCATGGCTAGATTTAATTTGCGTATACAGATTTAATCTGCGATCCATGGGACGAGCCGTTTTAACGTTGCGTCCTGCCCGAAGCTCGTCGAAACGCCGGTGTTAAAACGTGGGTAGCTGATGAAGTAGAATGTTCTCTATGTGGCTCGTGTGTTCTCGTCTACGTTTGTTTGCAATGTCCTGTACCCAGATATGCACCTATACATACAGGTGGATGTCGGTATGCACATACCTGTACGTATATATGCATATACTCATTACTTTTGTTTATATATATATATATATATATATATATATATATATATATATATATATATATATATATATATACCTACATACATACATACATACATACATTATACATACATACATGATATTGTGGTTGTTATTATTATTATTATGATTATTATTATTATCGACTGAGAAAGCAGTGCATGCCATAAAAGTGACACTGGGGTAAAATATACGAACCCCAGTATCCCACCATGACTATCCGTCTGATAAGGCTGCACCAGGCACATTATTATTATTATTGCTGTTGCTGTTGTTGTTGTTGCTGTTGTTGTTGTAAAGACCACAAAAGACATTGTGAATAACAGCTACGCAGTGTAGCTACAATATTTTACCCTCCTCCCACAGCAGTGGAACTACCGCCAGTATTATTCATGATATTTTTATTAGTTCTTTACTTACGACTTCATCTAAATCAGATCTTTCCTATTTTCCACAGACAATTTTTGCTTTATTTAATAATGGATTAGTAAGTAAAGTATTTCATTCTTGAGACATGTGTAATCGTAAATCGGGCGCAATTTCGAATACCTATCACTATTTCATGTAGAAAATTCAAATAAACCTTTATGGAAAAGGGCATGGATTTGAAGGGCAAAAATGTAAAATTATTAAATGTGTTCGATACAGAATTGTTTCACAGAAGGAAAGAATCATTCAATTTCTATCTCTTTTCCTTCCCCTTGAGGTAGTGATAGATATTCCGAAAGTTATCTGATCAACCATTAAATCTCTCACACGAAGTTTATTTAGAAATCCAATCACTAAATAAAAAAAGAAATGGCAATCGATAATAAGAAAGTCCCTTTTTAATATATTTTTTTTTTTTAGTTTTAGCCTCTATATTGTTTCTCTTTAAACAAGTGTTCGAGTGGTTACTTTTCTCTCCTTACCCAAATCAACTTAATGTAATGTTATACAAAACGCTCTGCTGTAAATATTTCTGCTTTTAATACAATATTTTAAACATTGCACCCTGCACTTATGGTACCATTGATGAGAGAAAGTCATGTGCACTCTATTAATGAAATTTTTGCGCAGGGAAACAGCCGTAGAGAAAAGAGAAAACTGTTGCCACGGCTGATTTCATTCTGCGGGCATCATTTCTTGATATATATATATATATATTCGCAGCAGTCATATTCTTTAAATTTTCCTTTTTATTGCATACAGTCTGTAATATATTCCTTCTCTTTTTGGTGTAGTCACAATTAGGATCAGACATTCTATCATCCAGTTTTGAATTTCTCTTTCATATGATATATATATAATAGTTTGTAAAGTTACAGAAGTTATAAAATAAAAATATGATATATCTATTACATCAAACCAAGCAGCTGCAGCTGTAGACATTGAAATAGAACATATTTTAATGCCGACGTAAATAGTATCTTAGACATTGCTTCTAGCTGACAACTTAGTCTAGCTTAGTGTAGTCAGTAGAATTTTAGCGCTTGGATATTTAACACTTTCAATGAAGTGTGTGGGAAAAAGTTTTACAAAGTATTACGTAGCCATACAGACATTGCGTTCCCTAATTACTCAAATTATTTGATTATGTACAAAAATATACAATTCTATTACTTTAAATTAATTTCATATTTCAAACTCATTGTTTGTCGTTAAGAAAGTCGCTAGCTTTACGAAATTATGTTTTCCTATAGTTTCAATAAAATCTGATAATATAATTTTCTGTAAATATCGACGCTTAGTTATTTAACATTTTTGATATTACGATCATTGGTGAAAAAAAAAACCCTAATGTTTTAAGTTATTCTGCCTTTGTATTAGCCTCCTCTCCGTTCGGTGATCCTTTCGCACTTTTCTCAGTTATTTCACGACATTTCTTATTCGATATAACCGTATCTGCATAAATCGCGTTACGTACGTTTGGACCTCTCGAATTTACATATCCATCAAGTTTCAAATGATAGACAGTTTTACTCGTTACATTTATTCACAATCATGGAGAAGACAAGTTAATTGATTCTATATAAACATGCATATTCTAACTTCCACCGCGATAAATTTGGAGCTAAAAGAGCAAGGAAGGTAATTGTACCTGGGTGCTTTAATATTCTAGTAATATTATATAAATAATGTATAGATAAAGAGGAATGGCTTTTATATATATATATATATATATATATATATATATATATATATATATATATATATATATATATATATATATATAGGGCGGTGAGAGATATACAAAACACCGAGGAAAAAAGTCGATATAAGTTAACGGGTAGATAGTATAGTCTAAGTATTTTATCTGCTCATTTTGACAGATTCTTCGTTGATGGTGTTCTAATGGAATGAATACGTAGAAGTCCTACATCTGTTATCTAGGCACTCACAGCTGAATGGATATATATTATGGTGACCAGGCCTGAACCATTGCGCTTAAATGCTTCTCACTCTCTGTTAAAACAATTATCGACATGAATCCGACAAATATAACATACAGAGACAGACAAAAACTTTATACCTTACGTTTAAACACCCTTAAAGTTAGAAAGCGAGTTGTCTTTGGAACAATTAACCAGACTCGCGGGGGTGGGTTATACAAAAGTTTTAGCTCCAATCTCTCATGTAACTTAGAATTATCTCCAGGGAAAAGTTGGTTGTAATACTGAGTGAAACGTTGTGTCAATATCACACATACAGACAGACAGGCTGATAGATAGATAACTAGATAGATAGATAGATAGATAGATAGATAGATAGATAGATAGATAGATAGATAGATAGATAAATAGATAGATAGATAGATAGATACACACACATACATGTATATATATATATATATATATATATATATATATATATATATATATATATATATATATATATATATATACGAGGGGGGTTGAAAAGTTCCTAGGTTTGGGTAAAAGAAAATACAGGAGGCCCAGTTAATTATGATTTTGTTCAACATATTCCCCTCTCAAATTCACACACTAATTGCACTAGTCCTTCAGTTTTTCTAAGTCTTGTAAAAGAACTTGAAATGTTGGGCCTCCAGCCAGGCCTTTCTAGAAACCCTTAAAACAAGGTTTTCAACATCCTCTCGTATCTATTAGTATTATTATTAATACTATTATCATTATTACTATTATCATTATTATTATTATTATTATTATTATTATTATTATTATTATTATTACTATTATTATTATTATTATTATTATTATTATTATTATTATTATTATTATTATTATTATTATTATTATTATTATTATTACTATTGAATGAGAGAGTAGCGCACGTCATCAAAGTAACACTGAGGAAACATATATACGAAGCTCAATAAACCCATAATGGCTACCTATTTGATAAGAGTACACCAAGCACATGCCATAGAACCAAATGTGCGTGACATGTTGATCTAGTATTCAAGTGTTCAATCCAAAGGAAGATGTTTCTAAATTAATCCAGGTTGTGTAAATTTTTATAAGCTCTAACGAGCGTGCATACGTTATCTCTACAAATATTTACTGCAATGATAAAATCTTCATCAACATAGTTCATGAACATAGTTATGGTTAAACAGATGTAGCAAATAAATATCTCGATACAACACAACAACATTGGAATAATGTAATATATAGACTAGAAGGTGACATGTTGATCTAGTATTCAAGTGTTCAATCCAAAGGAAGATGTTTCTAAATTAATCCAGGTTGTGTAAATTTTTATAAGCTCTAACGAGCGTGCATACGTTATCTCTACAAATATTTACTGCAATGATAAAATCTTCATCAACATAGTTCATGAACATAGTTATGGTTAAACAGATGTAGCAAATAAATATCTCGATACAACACAACAACATTGGAATAATGTAATATATAGACTAGAAGGTGAGAGATGTCTCCTTTTCATGTTCTAGTTTCAACGCTTTGATTTAGTTAAACTTCATGAGATTATGCGTCACAAGGTGATGTGAATTCTTCAAGAAGAATCATTTCTTTGAAAGAAGAAGAGCCTTGCTCAAAACATCAAAATCACTTATTTCCACAAGGCTGGAATATATTCCATTTATCGAAAATTCTAAAATGTCTGATTGTCGCCTCTTTAGATACCTTAGAGTCGACCTTTTTTCTTTATGGATTTTAAAACTTTGGTGTAAACCCAAACATTTTAAGGTAAACCCTAGTTTGTAAAAACAACCCTAGTTCTCGATTAGAATTTATCTTAGCGATTTGAACCCAGACCCTAAAAACATACAACTAAATGTTCCAACGCATTTGATTGGACTCAACCAAATGTGTTATCCACTCTTGTCTGACAACTAAATGTTAATGTATGTCTGAATATTTTTGTATCTTTATCTTTCTGTTACGATCCTCCCTGTTAGAACTTGCCATTTTATAAAGAGCATTATTGTGGTATAATTGTATCTAATTTTATAGCTTTTTCCTGTCTAGGACTCAGCCTCCAGCAGTGATAATTACATACAAATAGAGATAAGAATATTGAAAAGACAGACGAAAACATAGACTAAGTAAGTTTTTCTCAAGATAAAAATTATCCGTGTTTTGACAGAGGATATACGTCTACGAAAGTAGATTAAAGAGAACGCTGAATAAAAAAATCTTGAATTACATAAAAAAGACGTTTTAACAGAAAATATTTACATGGCTTGACAAATGTCTTTGCTTACATTGCCAGATATATGAACCAAACTTGCATGGAAAGAATAAATGGGATAATTAATGGAGATCTATTGAAATTGTTGCAATAAGTTGCAATATTGATATATAAATTAATCTCCACATGCTTAAGAATATTGATTTCTGAAATTACCATACAGACACACACATATTGGAAGGTGGAAACAATTGATTAAATTTTCCCTGATGTTTGATTGGTTCTTATTTTATCGAATCTTGATTGGATGAAAGTCAAAGTTGACTTGAGCATGATTTGAACTCTGAACGTAAATGAATATAACTGAATACCCTAATGTGTTTCATCAGAGGTTCTACTGGTTCTTTCAATGTACCAGCCTACATGTATGTGATTACAGAAATCACTGCAATCACTGTTATACTAACTACTGTACTGTATTTTGAATTTAAGCAGCTAAAATACACCTAGTAAACAGTACACAACACTACACGTGTTGCGACGGACATTTCTACGCTAGTTATTCTGTGATGTATTACACAAACCATTCTATTTTAGTTCCGTGAATACTGAATAAAAACACAACACAAGGATACAAGTACCCAAATAGGAACGTTTACACACAAATACACACCTAAATATACACAATTACAAATGTTTATTTGTACATTTATGTTTGTATGTTCATGTTATTGAAACATAAACCAGAGACACTGCAATAGAACAAAACTTGGAAAGAAGTTTTCAAGTGTAGATTACTACCCCTAGAGTTTTTGTTTCAACATCTATTAGTGTCACAGAAATTTCCATTCCGCCAGTTGAGAATTTCAAAATGGGAGAATCTTTCCTAAATCTCCGTACAAAATACATTTTTAATATTTCTGCGAAAATATATTCAAATAGAAAAAGAAGAAAAGTTATTTTCTTTCATTGGTTGTTGATATTTATTTGCATCAACTCAGCAGAAATATAGATTTAAAGATAAAAGTTAGGCTTGCATCCTCCTCACCTCAATTCAGGAATCACCGCCTCCATTACGCTTTTAAAAGGAGAAGCAAATCTACGCGTTTTTCATTTTTTTTTTTTGTTTGTTTACTTTTTTTGTTTCACTGTTCATACTATTAGTGGAAATTCTTCAAAACAAACAGGAAGAAATTTTATATTTCAAAAGGATTTACCAAAATTCATAAATATTAGACAGATTCTTCGAACTAAAATCAATCGATGACGTTAGCTGACATTGCGATATTGATTTGTTTCAAAGTGACAAATATTGTTGCAGCTGCTATGTGGAAAAATGAGATTATATGTCATTCATGCCTTCCGAAAGTATATGAATGCCGTTAAATAAAAGATACACATACAACGAAAAGTTGCTCAGTACTCGCTTGTAGTTTACCTCCCTTAAGTATATTACTGCAGCTAAACAAAAAATATGCAGTAATCCCTCGACTATCGCGGGTGTTACATTCCAAAACGCCCCACGATAGGTGAAAATCCGCGAAGCAGAAACCATCGACGTAATCTTAAATAATAAACCGCGATAGGTGAACCGCGCTATAGCAAGGGATTACTGTAGTCTAAAAATTTTTGTACAGAGTTCGCCGGTAAGTTACCTCCCTTTTGTTCTTTATTGTTGAATTGAAAACTGAAAACAAATGGATAAAGCGAACATACACAAGAAAACAAAATGTGAGGATTTTTCAAGTGAAGGGAATAACGTTTAATGTTTCGATTAACATGGCCCTTCGTCAGTTAAAATGAAAATGAACGGAACGTTGACTGGGAATGGAACATTAATACATTAGCGCAAGATGGAAAAATTGTTAGGGTTAAGATAGTCTCTTGAATCGGCATTGTATTCTTGTGATATCAATTTTTATAACAGAGTTAGAGGAGTTAAATGAAACCGAATATCCAAATACATCGAAATGAAATGATAGAATTAGGGAAGATTCCTGGATTAGCATTGACAATATAGTAATCTCTCGCCTTATTGCGGCTCATCTATCACGTTTTGTTATTTAAGCTTACGTCGATTCCAACGTGGTGTAGGTTTGCATTTATAATAAAATAAATATATACAAATTATAAAAATAATTTTTTAAAAATATACAGTACAGTAGTGTTTCTACTTCGAGGATATCTGCCTATCGCGGGGTGGGGTTGCAAGGTAACACCCGCGATAGTCGAGGGATTACTGTATTAGGTTCAATAAACTGCTAGCTTCCTCTTTAAGATGGAGACTGTGTGGCGCGAATGATATAGAATTCCGATGTTTATCCTAAACCTCAAAACTTCCCTCTCACCATAGCATTATTCCTATTGTGAACTTCCCTGACTCAAGTAGAAAATCAGTTACTATTTCTTCTGTTTTGTTTTTATTTTCTGTTACTTGTTTCAGTCATTAGCCTGTGGCTATGCTGGGGCACTTCTTGTCTTGAAGAGTTTTGTCGAACAAATCGACTCCAGTACTTAATTTTTTTAGCTTCGTATTTATTTTATCCAACTCTTTTGCCGAGGTGCTAGTTCACGAGAACGTAAACAAACCTCCACTGATCGTCAAACTGTTGTGAACAACAAACACAGCTCAAGCGTTATGCACTGTTGTATGTACCTTGTATTTTATTCAGGCATGCTGGGAACAAATCACGATTCTTGGTAGAACTGACATAATCCATGATAGATCGAATGCAGTTTGAGTTCCTTTATTGTTGTTTGTATCTGCTAGACAAATACGCAATGTATGAGCGCACCAAACACGTTGATGATCGATATTGTTTTCTTCATTTCTTCTATGTCTGTTAAGAAAGTTGCAGATGTATATGTGTCTTTCGAATGTGTATACGTGTCACATGGTGGAGGCGCAATGACCCAGTGGTTAGGGCAGCGGACAAGCGGTCATAGGATCGCGGTTTCGATTCCCACACCGGGCGTTGTGAGTGTTTATTGAGCGAAAACACCTAAAGCTCCACGAGGCTCCGGCAGGGGATGGTGGCGAACCCTGCTGTACTTTTTCACCACACTCTTTCTCTCACTCTTACTTCCTTTTTCTGTTGTACCTGTAATTCAAAGGGTCAGCCTTGTCACACTGTGTCACGCTGAATCTCCCCGAGAACTACATTAAGGGTACACGTGTCTGTGGAGTGCTCAGCCACTTGTACGTTAAATTCACGAGCAGGCTGTTCCGTTGATCGAATCAACTGGAACTCTCGACGTCGTAAGCGACGGAGTGCTAACAACAACGTGTCACATGAATGTCGTTGGATGTGATTGTTGTCTATGTTTGAATTCTCTGTGGTTGCTAGTGAGAAGAAAATCATTAGATTTGACCGTTTTGTTTGGGAATCAGTTTTCTAGTTGGTTAGTAAAATCTTGGGATCGTTATGCAGCTACGATCGGAAAATAGTGCGGTAGCAACAGAGTAAAAGACTGCAAATGTTATGATGAAGGGTCGGAAGTTCGTTTGAGTACAGTTTTATATCCTGCCACAGGTTGGTATAGATAAATTATATGTTCACACGACGTACTTCACGAGACTACCAAAACATGCTCTCTCTCTCTCTCTCTCTCTCTCTCTCTCTCTCTCTCTCTCTCTCTCTCTCTCTCTGACTATTACCGACCACTACTCTTTATAAGAGTTCGGCTAGTCCATACTTCCAATCCGCCAGGGGTTTCAATGACTCTCGCCACAACATATAGCTGAAACGGTTGACTGAGCGAATATTAATTATGGTAGTCCATTAGGGAAATTGCAAGTTCTGGAAATGTTTTTGTATTCTGCATATGCTAGACAGCTTGAGAGATAATATAATTAGGAGTGTTATCTTTTATTTAAGAAGTGTTGTATTATGTGCATTTGAAATGGAATCGAGTCGAAAGACTTATCACTATCGATGGTAGTTAAAATGTTATATGCCGAGTAATTAGTTATCGAAGCCCACATGTAGCCTTACGAAGATATTTATAGGCATGTATAAAAGTCTGTATCAGCAAGCTTAAGAGTTCGTTTAACTTTAGACTGCGATTTTTTCCCATCCGTCTTTCATATTCTGCGAATCTAACAGTCTTTTTGACGAACATTAGTAGATGCTGGAGATTGCTAGTATTCTTTCTTAACTGTCTTGTGTCTCTTACACATTGTGTCTTTTACATTGCCTGGCATGGAGATATTTGAAATTTTCTATTCCTATTGTTATTTCTATTGCTTCTCAGATAGTGATCGATGGAAGAGATCAGAATCACGGCATAAATGGGAAGTATTTTCGTTTTGCTTTACCGACGACTTTCGCCGCTAATTTTCACAGAATCTATGGCGAGGGCGTTAGCTAGCTTCGATTCAGGATTTGGAGTGTATTATTTGAGATTACGATTGTATGGCATCTATTATGGTTCTTGGTGCTTTTATTATTGCTAACTACACTATATAATGTTTACATTGTTTTGTCGCTAATGTTGCTTAAAAACGCATACCTGTTTTTCTGTGGTTTAATTTCTTATTTAGTTTGTGATGTTTAGTTTTGTTTCTCAAGTATACAATGTTGATCTCGTGAATAGTTTTGAAGGTCTGTGATTTTTATCAGGTTGATTATTTCGTATGTGCAACTGGGGGTGTATCGTTTTGTGCGTATTAGATTCTTAATATAAATTAAGAATACGATTGTGGGTGCATTTATTTTTCCTTTTTGTATATACATCAGATAATTAATGTCGGTGTTGGGGGCTCAAATCTGAAAAACCTTGGTAAAGATTATTGACAGAAGTTATATAACTAAGCGTTTTGGAAATCTGAAAAGCAATTTTGCTTTCTTCATTGTCGTATTCTTTTACTTGTTTCAGTCGTTTAACTGTAGCCATGCTGGAAAACCGCTTTTAGTCGAATAAATCGACCCTAGAAATTATTTTCTTTAAGCATAGTTCTTATTCTATCGGGCAGTTTTGCCGAACCGCTAACTGACGGGGACATAAACACATCAACGTTGGTTGTCAAGCGATGGGGGTGACAAACAGTCGCCCAAATACATATATATATGTGTGTGTGTGTGTGTGTGTGTGTGTGTGTGTGTGTGTGTGTGTGTGTGTGTGTGTGTGTGTGTGTGTGTGTGTGTGTGTGTTCATTTGTTTCAAACCAGTCGCCATGCCAAACCGCTAAATACCACCAATTTCTCTTTTTATTTCCTCTTTTGTTTATTTCCTCGTGTTCCTTTCTGCTGAAGAGCGTAGGCTCGAAACGTAAAAGACTTACTCACTTTGCCGAGTATTAAATTAAAACACCTTCTTGTTGTTTACACACCTGTCTTCGTCTTTTGCATTTCTGTAAGTCTCAACTATATATGTGTGTGTGTGTGTGTGTGTGTGTGTGTATGTGTGTGTGTGTGTGTGTGTGTATGCATGTATACGATGGTCTTCCTTCAGTTTCCATCTACCAAATCAACTCACAAAGCTTTGGTAAGCTCAACGTTATAACAGAAGTCACTTGCCCAAGGTGCTACGCAGTGGGATTGAACCCGGAACCATATGGTTGGGGAGCGTGGGTTGGAGATATATTGTCAGGATAATAGGTAGGTGTTGACGGGAGTTATGGGGATATTCGCACAAGTGTTCTTGGTAATGGGTTCTACCGAGCATAACACAACTTTTCTCAACTGTACATTTAAGGCCGTTAGGGAAGAATCTCAAATTGGCTGCAAATAAAACAAGAGAAGACCTCTCATACAAGTTCCACTTCTGCTTAAATTTCAAGGATATGATGTTGATGTCGTGATTTAGGTGTAAATAAATGCAGCATCCCATCTTATTTGTTATCTTTCGTTTCTCGATAAATTGTCTAAGATCCCAGCGTACAACGCATCCTTCATTTTAAGAAAGTAGGCTGTGATATGGAGTTTCGACTATATGGAGATTCGACTACAATTTCTATCGAGGGAACACGTTGAAGCACGTAGTAAAAAGTAGTAGTAGTAGTAGTAGTAGTAGTAGTAGTAGTAGTAGTAGTAGTAGTAGTAGTAGTAGTACCAGTAGCAGCAGTGGCAGCAGAAGAAGTAGCAGTAGTAGTCTCCCAACTAAAGCAAGACTTTCAAGATAGAGAGATGCGTACAAATAAAATGTGTAAAATGAACGCCTGAATGTTTGTCTGCATGTGACTATACGAGATTGCGTGGGCGCATGCGCGCGCGCGTATGCATATGTGGGTGTCTGTGTGAACATGAGTCCATGTGAATGTATGTGAAACTATGTACATATTTGTCTACATGGCTTCCATATTGTGCAACATGTTTTTATAGGAAAAGACATTCGTGATGGATTTTCCGCACGTCTCCATGTCAGAAATAAAATAATACATATACAATAAATAAACCGAACAACAGAATGTCTCTTTTTTTTTTTTATCTTACTCTGTTGCGTTTATTCGTTATTTCAATGTATATCAATGTGACATTGTGTTTCTAAAGCAATACACAAATCCGGATTTCTACAACAAAACTGAAGATCAAATTGTTGACAGATCGAGAGTCAAGCTGTCAATGTTTATTGCAATATCCTCGACTACCATTCTATATATATATATATATATATATATATATATATATATATATATATATATATATATATATATATATATACATATATATACACATACACACATTCATGTGTGTATGTATGTATATATATATAAACGTATATATATATATATATATATATATATATATATATATATATATATATATATATATATATATATATACATATATATACACATATATATAGGCATATATGTATACATACATATATGTGCATATATATACACACATATATATGCACATATATATTCATATATATATATATCTATATATTATATATATATAGATATATGTACATATGTATGTATATATGCATATATGTGTATCTGTATATACATATGTATTTGTATATGTGTACATATATGTATACACACACATATATATATATACGTATATATATATATATACATATTACATATGCATGTGTGTAAACATTCACATGTACACACATATATCCGTCACTATGTACATACACATGCACACACACACACATATATATATAGATAGATATAAGTGGACACACACATGTATACACTTATATGCACATACCTATATCTTTTTTAATCTTGTTTATGGTAATAGTGTTTTTCTATTATTTGTTTCGTTCTTTGCATGTTTTCCACCTTCATTATTAAGCACTTTGAAAACGTGAAGCCAAGTTAATTTGTGACAGGATGGTGTTTACATGTATTTACTAATTCATAAACACACAATTATACCTGACACATGGCTTGTCACTATTCCCCTGCTACCTAAGCTTTTATAATGAATTATTAAAACTTCACATGGAAAACTTTCCTATAGATGTAGCTGTGTCAATTTGGCTTTCTAACTTATATGGCT
>NC_142939.1:17790715-17803215 GCF_046866305.1 Octopus bimaculoides | reverse complement strand
CGTGCATATTTGATGTGGTTTGTAAAGTAGACATGTAAATAATCTTTTAATTAAGAATCGAATCTTAAACAAGTAATGTTTGAAGACACAATAGCAAAGCCCAACAGGAAGACTAAATATTATAAATTTTCAGTGTAGAATAATATTGTGGTATTGAGAAAACGAACAGGCTTTATGGATTAAATTAATTGCTAGTTGAATAAACAGTAGTGTATTACTGGTATTTAGTTATCATCACAAATTGAATGGAAATCAGAGACATATACGATAGGATTCGAAATCGTAATATATTTGGAGAAAGTTAGCGGAAAAAAAAGTACAAGGGAACTTGCATTCCTATTAACTTCCCAAATTTGCAATGTAAATTCAAATACAAAAAAAAAGAAGTAAAGAAAATTTGTTATTGGCTGAATTTAGATATTTGCAACTTGTTTTTGTTTTTGCATTAGTGGCTCTAACAGCGATTAAAAGAAAGACTGCAGTCTCATTAACAAATAAAATGGCTAGAAATAAGAAACTAAATCCCAAACTTCAGCGATGTTACAGGGAAAGAATTCTTCCAAATTTTGGTACAAGATCAGCAGTTTTAAGGGAAGGATAAACGGTTACATCCACTCTTAGTTCTTGAATGGTTCTTTACTCTATCGAACCTGAAGGAAAGAAAGCAAAGATGACCTTAACGGTATTTGTACGGAGAACGTAAAGATCCGGAAAGATTGCCACCAAGCATTTTCTCAAACGCGCTAATCATTCAACCAGTTCACTGTCTTGCAACAGAGAAGTAATAATCAAATACACGTAGAAAACAGTCCTCTATATATCTGAGTCATATCCTATCGTTTAGCGTACTAAATTTCGTGGGTTGTCTGCTCCATTAGCGCTCATTGAAAAACACATAGTGAAGAAAAGAAGTTAAGGGTCTGTAATGGTCAGAGTTAGCCATTCATATCCACATGTAGGTGATTTTTGAGAAATACCTCTCAGTGGTTTAATTTGTAACAGCTCTGCAGTAATTACTTCTCAGACAATGTTATCAGAATGCACAGAACAGGATTCTATCACAAGCTCCAGTCGTTGTTGCGGCGTGTTACTTTATATGTCTCGATGACCTTGAGAGTAAGCTTTTGATGAGACATCCCATGCCGAACAGGTCATGAATAGAGGCCAGACAAATATGGAATACCTCTTTCCAGAGGTAAAAATGAGTTTACGTTGGGCCAGCATCCATACGTAGAAAAAAACAGCAAAGTTACAGAATCGTTAATGACTATTCTAAACCAATAAAACCTGAGATAGGAATTCATCTTCGACAGACCATAGCTGAGAACAGTAGATGATGTCGATGGACTGTGCTCCATAGGGAACGAAGTGCTGACGTAAGTTGAGAAGAGGAATAACTATCATGAGGTATCTTGCTCGACCCTTCACATTTTAACTAAATCACACCCTAGTTTGGTACATTTTGTCATCAACGCCAAAAGTAAAACTAACTGCGGTCAGACTTGAAAGCAGAACACAGCCAGTCTAAATAAATATCGCGTACCATTCTATACAACGCTGTTTTGTCTCTGCCAATTCGCTGCTGTAATAATCATGGTAATTAAATAAGCAGCTTTTATGTTCAGAGAGCTTGGAAACATTCTGTATGAAAATTTTGACTTCACAGTTTCAATGCAGTAATTGCTCATATCTCTGAAACACTCACCATTAATTCGTCCATGGGAAATATATAGCTAAAGCATTCGAATTTGGTCTCACAGTCTCTGATAACTTTTCGTTGCACTCACACATTTGATAAAGGTAATTGATTTGCAGAGATTCTTCTTATGACTGATATTTTACATGATTTTATATCAGTACTAGTTATATATCTAGAATAAATCAACTGCCAAATCCAGAAAATGACATCCGACTAATAAAAAATGTAGTATCCAGTCGCCATGACGTCACCCTAGCATCGATGTACTGAGATCTCCCTCTATCATTTCTATTGTAAATCCAATTATTTTCATACCAAAGTGTGTACAATCCCACCCAGAAATCAATGCAAATGTCTTTTCTCTCGTTATCGTAACACTTCATCATTTCCTAAACATTCAACTGAAATCAATTTTCGGATCATTTTCCCAGCCATGCACCCCCAGAAACGAACTGCTCTCAAACTTCCTCCATACTTTCATTATCAAATGCAGTTAAAAGGAGCCAACGCTCGGTCTGGAATTACCAGATGGTACTTTGAGAAATGCGCAACAAACATTTCTAAAAATTATGCCTTCTATGTCGTGACAGTCGTAATATAAACAAAACATCCACTGACAATGTCAATTTTCTTTAAACAAACGGAAACATAATATTTAATTCCACGCAATGCAAGATGACCTCGTAGCATTGCAGATCTTGACATTTTATTAACGATATATAATAGCTGGAAGTCAACAACTTTTCCATCTAGTCATTCTTTTACAAGAAACAGTGAACATAAATTTATTCAGTACAAATCAATTGGTTTTGCAGTCAAGATCGGCGGACAATGATGATTTACTGGACAATTAGTCACTGATAACAAAATTACAAACTCCACATAAAAATGTCTTTCGATTACACCCACTCATACATATTTCTCTCTCCCCGCTCTCTCTCTCGCTCGCTCTCTCGCTCGCTCTCTCTCTCTCTCTCTCTCTCTCTCTCTCTCTCTCTCTCTCTCTCTCTCTCTCTCTCGCTTTCTCTCTATCTCTCTCTCTCTCTCTCTCTCCCTTTTTCACTTATATTCATCTATCGTTATTTCTTTTCTCTACGCACTCGCCTTTTCTTTCTCTCTTTCTTCCCCTCTGTTTTCTTATATATGTATATATTATATTTCTATCTACTGATTTACAGGCCTGGCTATTTATCAGTCATCTCTCTATTTACTCAGTTTTTTTTTTCATTTACCCTATTATTCACTTTCCACCCTCCCTTCCTTGCATATACTAGTAAGTATACATATACCCAAACGAGCAAAGGCACATACACACACATATATATAGATAGGTAGATAAATATATAGATATATATGTATTTACATACTATATGTATCTCTCTTTTTCGTCTTATATATATATATATATATATATATATATATTTGTGTGTATACACATACATATATGCGTGTGTATTTGTGTGTCTATATCTATATTTGTATGGTTCAAAATTTTATATCTGTATTTTGATATATTCGTAATATATACATACATACGTACATACATGCACACGTATAGATTTATATACATGAATGTATCTATGTATTTACGTGCGTGTATATATATATGTATACTGCGTACCTATTTATGTGTGTAGGTAGGTATGTAGGTTTATGTGTGTGTATGTTTGTATGTATGTTTGTATGCATGCATGTATGTATGTATGTATATATGTATGTATGTATGTATGTGAAGAGAGAAATGTGCTTTTTGAAGTGTCGTCATTGAAAGAAAAGTATTCTTTATATGATTGCAAAATGTCATGTGTAGTTGCCGTTCGATAATTTGATTGTTGAGGTAAGGTGGCGTGATGTTACACATAGAGTAAAGAGTAAGGTTATATGGAGAGAGAAAAAAACTCTAACATTTAGTTTCAATTATCACGACTCACTAAGTGAACTCCCAATAAGAGAATAGCAATATTGTCTGGGAACAGCCATATAGGGACAACCGAATATTCACATGCTTGAAATAATAGTTAAAGACATCAAAGGAGAAGGTTATCATTTGAGGAAAGCACTGGAAAGAGAATGTAATTGATAAAAGTGAAAACGGAGAAGTAAAGCAAGTAATAATGAGGTGAAAAAATGAAAGGTCAGTCACGAGAAATCCTGCAAATGAGACTCCATATCATCGAACTTAATGTTTTGTATTCCAGAATTGAATTTAATTGAGATCAAATGTAGACTATTATTACATCCATGGATTAATAGGTCGCAGATATAGTTAAATATCATGTTGTTATCATATCAGTTGTTCAAGATACTGAGCTGGCAGAATTTTTAGCACGCTGCGCAAAATGCTTAGCGGTATTTCGTCGATCTTTACAACCTGTGTTCGAATTTCGCAGAGGTCGACTTTGCCTTTCAACACATTCGATTTGATATGTAGCGATCCGACTAGTCCATTCCACCACATTTCAATCCTTGTATCTATAGTAGAGATTATACGAGTTGTCATAACAACAGATATTGCTTCATGAACTAATGTTCTGTTGTCACACACAAGCACAAACACTTATATATACGTATGCATATAATGCATATATAAACATGTGCGTATGTATATACATACATGAGTGTATATGTCGTTCATTATTTGTTTATGCTGCTGATACCGTCTTTGCATTTTCGGTTTTTATATTTTACACCATTCAACCAACAAACGCCCGTCTTTTTTTGTACTCGACCCATTCTGTACTTCATGACCGCTCACTTATATCCTACCAAAGTTTTGATGTTGACGCCACGAAAGTTAGCAATGTTATAAAGTGTCGAAATTATGAGGATGTTTGGTCGATAAGCGATGAGCGACGAATGCGTCCACCATTTTTCTGGATTTTTACCTTTCCTACGAATTTCGTACATTTTACTATTATATATATATATATACATCTTTTATTTTCTTTCTGTTACTTGCTTCAGTCATTTGAATACGGCCATGCTGGGGCACCTCTTTGATTTTTTTTTTAGTTGAATGAATCGACACTAGTACTTTTTTAAAACCAGGAACTTCTTCCAGCGGTCTTTTTTGCTAAATTACGGGGGCATAAACATACCAACATCGGTTGTCAAGTGATGGTGGAGGGATAAGCACAGCTGCAAACACATACATACCTATATATATATATATATATATATATATATATATATATATATATATATATATCAAACTTAATGTTATGTATTCCAGTAATGAATTTAGTTGAGATGAAATGTAGACTATTATATATGTACGGCGGGCTTTTTTCAGTTTCCATTTACCAAATCCACTCACAAGGCTTTGGTCGGCTCGAGGCTATAGTAGAAGATACTAATCTAAGGTGCCATGCAGTGGCACTGAACCCGGAACCATGTGATCGGGAAACAAGCTTCTTACCACAAAGCCACTCCTGCACCTATATGTATCCTATATATATACATACATACACACACACACAGTCACACATATGTATATATATATATATATATATATATATATATATATATATATGCAGATTATAAACGCACTATCGCAGCAGCTACCTGAATGTGTCTACAGCTATAGACACACGTGCAGCCGCATATATCAATCCTTTTAAACACACACATAAACAGATATCGTCTATCACGGCACACACATTATATAAATCAAAATTTTATCAATTGCCAATTAATTGTACAAGGTGCCTTTGTCGATATTAGTATATGTGTATGTTTATGTATATATATGTGTTTATACATGTATGTGTATAGATTTTTAAAATGTTCCTCTGACAGTTAAGTATTCAAAACCAGCGTTTCATCAGTTACTTTCTACAGTATTTTCCTTATTATTACAGCCATCTGCTATAGATAATATTATTCAAATGCTGTAAGTATTTCTAATGAATATTGAAATTAATTGATATTTATTCCAGCAACGTAGCTTGAGTTGATAGAGCAAGAAATTATATTTCTTGTGTGAATTAGCTAATTGTTTGCTGATAAACTTAATTATTAAATTACAGGCGTATTCAGATTGTTGACAAATGTCAGACTGAACTTTACAAGAAATAAATTGTTTTCAGAAAATTAAATATTTCAGGCTTGTATAATGAACCAAATATCTACAGAGAAGACTAGTGCAATTGGGAATAGGGCAATTGATAAAATGCTGATATATATATATATATATATATATATATATATATATATATATATATATATATATATATATATATATATATATATGCGGGGAAGTGTGTGCTGAAAAGTTCCTGTGTTTAAAGTTATTACCAAAGGCCTAGTTGATAGCCCAAATTTCCGAGTTCTTTTATAAGGCTTAGAAAACCTGAAAGACTGTGAATCTTAGAGGAGAATATGTTGAAGAAAACCATAATTGACATCTTCTCTAAACACAACAGAAGTTCCACCGATGTACCAAAGCAATCTTTTTTTTTTTGTTATTATTTATAGCTCAATCTACTTCGAGTTCCACGATTTAATGAATAAAAAAATTGGAATCCGTATGCTATGTTGTCGTTTTTGAGACAAATCATCAGAGACATATATCCACTGTCTATCAGGTGATTATATACAGCCATCATAGGAAAATCCGATATACATTAATAGTACTTTGTTTGAAGTCAATTCAGTAATTATTCATATGCTATGCATGTGTTTCGAATAACATAAATGGAATATGAGTATGTAGCATATCACTCGCGGTAAAGTTGAAACTATAATCGTTAGTACTGCAATTATCAGCTATTATTGCGATAATCACTTCCCAATGATGAGCAGTATATAACTTACAGCCTAACTGAACAGGCTGCTGGTGAACAATAACTACTAGTGATATCTATCCTACGAAGGAGCCTCCACTAGGTCGTTTGACCTGCTAGAAATACTAATCCCACCACAAGCTCGAATCTTAATAGCAGAGACAAACACTCTTAAAAGGTCGAGATAATTTTTTAAAGAAGTTATGGCCATCGGTAGGTTAGACAACCTATGATCATAAGTATGTTTGAAGAGTTTAATCGTGAGTCGAAAATAAGGATGTCATTATGGAATTCAATAGAAACTCAAACATAGTTGGAATTGAATCAGAATTGTTATTCTATATTTTTGAGATGAGGAATTATGTACATTATTTATAATGGACGGATAGGTGTCCTCATCTTGTTTGTTGTCATCACAACATTTCGGCTGATGTACTCTCCAGCCTTCCTCAGGTGTTCTGGTGGAATTTTGATCCCAACCCTTTATATAACTAACAGTCTACACTGTTCTCATTTCTAAGGTATGATGTCCTGTTTCTGTTGATATTGACCTTAGAATCCAAGGGTTAGTAGCTCACGCCCTTATCCACTAAGCTATATGCCCGTGGGCAATTATAGAGTGAATTTTAGGGCTTATAAACCTAGTATTTTATCTTTTCTTAATACTGGTTACCATGTTACATTCATATCTGCACTAGGTCTGCTTAGGAGATTATTGTGTTCAAGCATATGTGCAGTCTCTTTTAATTTTTGTGTTTTCCGGTGGTGTTTTCTATCGATTATTCCAACTTCATCCCACAGCGGGAGGTGTTTCCATTTTTCCATACATGATCGGTTATACCCGATTTTCCAACATCCCCTCGTGTCACAGCTTTACGATGTTCCTCTACCCTTACTTTAAGGGTAGGGCAAGTTTCGACTTTGTATAACCTACCACAATTGTATGGGATTAAGTACACGCAGTTTTTGGTCATATTCTCTTCTATGGATGGTTTTACTCGGAGAAGATATTTGTGAAGTGTTGTATTGCTTCTGAATACTGTCCCGATATCATATGGACCACATATCTTTGGGTGGATGGGTGGATATATGTGTTTGTATGTGTGTTATGTAAGGATTCATGACCTGGGGGTTAGAGTGTTGTGCACACGATCGCAAGAGCATGGTGTCGATTCCCGCATTGGCAGTGTGTTGTGTTTTTTAACAAAACCTTTCATTTCACTTCGCTTCAGTCCACACAGGTGTAAATGGTTGACCCTGTGACAGATTGGCGTTCCAATCAGTTGGAGCATTGCTCCTGCTCGCCTAACCAGCAGTATAGCATCATTCGAAAGCTACAACAATGCAAGGAAGTGCATTGTAATAAGTGGTGTATAACAACTTGCGTTAGTCTTATCGATACACTATGTGTGTGTGTGGGTGGGTGTGTGTGCGCTTATAATATATATATATAGTGACAGATGTTATGTTCTTGGGTGTGCGCGTGCAAGTCATTAATAATGTTTTACTGAAACCATATTGCATAGAAAACGTTGGAATACTGCAATAATTGTCAATAATTTATATTGATTTAAATTAAAATGAAACCTGTAATGTTACAACATTACAGGTTTCATTTTAATTTTCCTATAATCATTGCAGCAGCACATATAAAGCCTGAATTTTAATTAAATTAAACAGCATTGGTATGATACGGTTAGCTAATGTCTATGATCACATAATGATGTATCCTTAATTCTCTAATGCATGTTTCGTTTTTTTCAGCTTTCTTCGATTTAATTCTTTTGTCATTTGTTGGTTTCTTTTTTTATTTGGTTTGTTTTGTTTCGAGTTGTTTATTTTTCAGAGTTCAGATAATTCTCATTGTAATTTGTCATTTTATATAATTAAAATTTAAACAAACATGCTAGAGAAAACAAACATTTTTTATCATTCTTTAGATTTAAAATTATTTCGTTTAGAGATTTAATACAAATATACCTTTAGTTGAAACAATACTATATTCAGAAAGTTATAGTACATATTATAGTGAATATTATATTTAGAAATTGGAAAGCCAAAGATTAGAAACGAATTCATTTATAATATTTATCACTTAGCAAGCTCGCTAGCTATATTGCGCTGGAGGAAATATTTAGTCCACTCAAATATATAATACATAACTTGGTGTAAACTCAATCTTTAGCTGTTTCTGAATACATACTTAAATCATGAAGTATATAATCGTGAAACAAGTCTCACTCCCTAAACATACTAGCCTTTCACCCAAATTTGGAAGCATTTTACTGTTATTATCTTGTTGCAATTTAAGGGGGCGAGGTGGCAAAACCGTCAACACGCCGGAAAAATACTTAGCGGCGTTTTGTACGTCTTTACATTCTGAGCTCAAGTTCTGGCGAGGTCGACGTTTTCTTTCATCATTTAGTGGTGGATAAATTAAGTCCCAGTCGTACACTGGAATCGATGCATCTGACTGGCCCTTTCGTACAAAATTTCATATCTTGTGCCGAAAGATATCATTCATATCTTTAACAGAAAGAATTAGCTTATTAACATGTATTGTGATACCGTTTTTAAGGCTTGTAAGGATGATTTTAATATTACCACTCACATAGTAACGCACTAAGAAATAATTGATTTCGTTGGTTAATGACCGAGTTCAAATCCTCCTAGTCAGTTTTGACATTGCATTCTATTCCACCGTTGGTCTGCAGGATATATTTACTATAATCAATTTTTCCAAATATCATCCGCTTGTGTAGTTACAAATTATATTATACAACAGAGCTTTGGAGTGGACCAACAGGACACAAACTGTCAGGGTTACACTGGAACGGACACAGCGTACTGAGCATAGACGACAGTAGCAACAGGACTTTCTGCTTGGTATATAGGATGAGTGTGGAGGCGCAATGGCCTAGTGGTTAGGGCAGTGGACTCGCGGTCGTAGGATCGCGATTTCGATTCTCAGACCGGGCGTTGTGAGTGTTTATTGAGCGAAAACACCTAATGCTGCACGAGGATCCGGTAAGCGATGGTGGCGAACCTTGCTGTACTCTTCCACCACAACTTTCTCTCACTCTTTCTTCCTGTTTCTGTTGTACCTGTATTTCAAAGGGCCAGACTTGTCGCACTCTGTGTCACGCTGAATATCCCAGAGAACTACGTTAAGGGTACACGTGTCTGTGGAGTGCTCAGCCACTTCCACGTTAATTCCACGAGCAGGCTGTTCCGTTGATCGGACCAACTGGAACCCTCGTCGTCGTAAGCGACGGAATGCCAACAATAGGATGAGTGAGTTGAATACGCATTTGTTTGATATGCTAGAAAATAACATTGAGGATTTCTTTTTCTCGAGTTTATTTCAGAGCGACTGCTGATGATGATATGATCAAAGACTCCATAATTATTTTTCTCACTAAATGCCTATAAGGAAACGTTTCGATAGTCGCAACAATCAACATTCAAATACTCAGATTTATCCTTCTGTATATAAGCCGGATTATTTTATAAACGGTTACCAAGCAACGCTAAGTGAACATCGTTCAAAAAACAGGACACCGAAGAAATGATTCCGGCACGTTGATTTGTTCTTGAGCCATTTCTAAAAGAAAAACCTCACGTATATATGGTACTTCTTATCGTTTTCAGTCATTGGATTACGATCATGCTGGAGCATCGCCTTGAAATTTTTAGTGAAACAAATCAATCCGGGAACTGTTTTTTTAACGTTTACTTCTTATTCTATAGGACTTTCAGCACATATAGTGTGAAATTAAATCTGCTTCCAATTAGCATTACCATATTTAGTAATGTTGATTACAGCTAACTAGAATACATATCTACTGAAATAATTTGCAACCAATCATATTTGACATCAATCTTGATAAGTGTCGACTGGCAATATAAGAAATTAGGCTTTCGAGCCTAATTATTACAAAAATCGAGCATTCTTTTTGTAAGCTTGTAAGAGACCTAGATTCCGGTTGTTATATGTATCCAAATGGCACTCCGTCGCTTACGACGTCGAGGGTTCCAGTTGATCCGATCAACGGAACAGCCTGCTCGTGAAATTAACGTGCAAGTAGCTGAGCACTCCACAGACACGTGCACCTTTAACGTAGTTCTCGGGGATATTCAACGTGACATAGTGTGACAAGGCTGACCCTTTGAATTACAGGCACAACAGAAACAGGAAATAAGAGTGAGAGAAAGTTGTGGTGAAAGAGTAAAGCAGGGTTCGCCACCATCGCTTACCGGAGCCTCGTGGAACTTTAGGTGTTTTCGCTCAATAAACACTCACAATGCCCGGTCTGGGAATCGAAACTGCGATCCTATGACCGCGAGTACGCTGCCCTAACCACTGGGCCATTGCGCCTCCATATATATCCAGAACCTCTATGCCATTTGACACATTTATAAGACATCTATGGACCATGTTCACCGTTATGAAAACGTCCTTTATTTCAGGTGCATCTCATTACAAAAATACATATCACAATTGTAAATTAAGTTTGTTACTATTTACCATTATTAAAGCATTTCTAAAGCGGTGAGCTAGCAGGATCGTTAGCACGCCGGACAAAATGTTTAGCGGCATTTCGTCCGTCTTTACGTTCTGTGTTCAGATTCCACCAGGGTCGACTTCACCTTTCATCCTTTCGGGGTCAATTGAACAAGTACCAGTTGAGCACTGGGATCGATTTAATCGACTTATTTCCTCCCTGAAATTTCTGGCCTCGTGCCAAAATTTGAAACCGTTTTAAAACATTCCTAAGGCGGTATTTCTTCTAACTCTGTAATTTCTGAGTTCAAATCACACCACAGTCACCTTTGCTTTTCAACGTTTCCGTGTCGATAAAATTAAGTACCAGTCAAATACAGGGGTACGTGTAATCGAAATGACTCCACCCTCCCTTCAAAATTACTGGCCTTGTTTAAAAATTTGAAACAGTTTATTTTAAACATTGTTGAAAATATACCTTTTTTTCGACTTATCATTAATATCTACTTCATCAACAATCGACTAATAAAACAGCTTTAAAACTGAAAGCACAATTACTTAATGAAACATTCCTTAGAATTATCGCTCCGCCACTTTCCTTTGACCGGGAAGGCAAGGCAGTTTTCATTGTGGTGGTGGTTATGGCGAAAAAATGTGTATGGTCGACTCGCTTGAAAGGCTTGATGAATTTGAAGGGGGAAGGAATAGCTGACAAATGCATCAAATCATATTTCTTACTGTTTTGTAAAAAGTGGAGTCAGATTTTATATAATCTTGAATACACAAAAATTGCAGCTGTTCCTAGCTGAAATACTTTTGATTATAGGTATGTTCAATCAGAGCTAACTTGAGGATTAACAATAATACAAACTACGATTAAGATTTCTATCTTTTGACCAACGCCATAGAAGAAAACGTCGCTAATTAGATATGATCAATAAAGCGATACTCTTTCTTCATTCATTGGCAATTTTATGGCAAAGCGATAGTATCTTTATTTCTATCTCTCACTCTCTCTCTGTCTCTCATTCCCTCTATATCTCTTCTCCAAGAAGGACAAGTATCCAGAACGTTACACTTCTATTCATTGTCGAGACAGAACATAGTCTATTGTTTGACCTATTTATATTACATTTAGCTTGACACAGAACATAATTAGTTTCCCAAGACTCCGTTGTTTTATTGTCCTTCTTTGTTCCATTAATGGTTACAAGCATCTTGATTTTCGCAAAATGTCTGTTGAAGATGGATAAATAACGTGGAAATGAGAGTATGTGACGGTAAAATGGAAGTTGGCTGTGATTAGGCATAACTGTGGGGTTCAGATGTTTGCCTCACAACTTCGTGTTTCCAGGTTCGATCATACTGCACAGCGTCTTGGGCAAGTGTCTTCCACAATACCTTTGAGCCAAACAGTTCCTCGCGAGTTTAATTTTGGTACAGGATTGTACAATCGTTACAGAATCGGTTAGAGTGTTTGTGGTAATCTTTCAGGTTTTCTGAGCTCTGAGTT
>NC_142939.1:17775715-17785715 GCF_046866305.1 Octopus bimaculoides | reverse complement strand
TTTCACCTGTCTTAAAACAAGTATCGAAACCGTCTACCAAAGACATATATGGCACTAAATTGATAGATATTATAGATGTGAAGGGTTGAGTATGTGCATATATAATTGTTTTTCATTGATTAATCTCAAGATATATATATATATATACGCAAATATGTGAAGACATATGTGTATGTGCGTGTATGTGTGTGTGTGTGTGTGTGTGTGTGTGTGTGTGTGTGTGTGTGTGTGTGTGTGTGTGTGTGTGTGTGTGTGTGTGACTGCTTTCTATTTGTAGATATTTTTAGACAAATCATTCGCGAGCTGTTGTGGTAGTTGTCAGTGCATGCTTTATAAAAAAAAAAATAGAGAATTGATTTCAAACACGAAAACAAACGAAAATTGTGTGTAGTCTTCGACTATTACTGAACAGATGGCAATTTGTTTCTATATGTGTGTGTGTGTGTGTGTTTGTGTATGTGTGTTGAAAGACGATGCAGAAACAGGACAACGAGGTACATTGGGAGACAGCCCGTAGCATAGGAGAGAGTATAACTGTACACTGGCGGGAACTCAAAGAGGAACAGATTGTCAGTGGTATACCTACATGCTAAACTAGAACAGGGGAACTCGGTAGATAACAGATGTTAGGATCCTATCGACACAATAGAAATGATACTCAAACAGGTTATGGAAGCCACACACATAATAGGAAATCGACAGAGCCTCCACAATAAACGCGAATCAAGCACTAACACCCCTCACTCCATCTTGTCCCACAACCTGACGACTCAAGACAGAATAGAAAAAAAGACAGGGATACAAATAATGTAATATACAAACCCATATACACGCACACAAGACACACACACAGATACAGACGGAAACGCATGTGCAGATAGCGATACATACCACAGAAAGAGAAAATCGAATAGATAGGATGAGACCAGGGAGAAGGGAAGATACGAGAAACAGATAGACATTGAAAAGTTCACAGAATGAGTGACGAAATAACTCTAATAAATAAACTGATTGTAA
The DNA here is from genome assembly GCF_046866305.1 of Octopus bimaculoides. Lineage (NCBI taxonomy): Eukaryota > Metazoa > Mollusca > Cephalopoda > Octopoda > Octopodidae > Octopus > Octopus bimaculoides. The sequence continues at coordinate 17,784,698 of NC_142939.1, read as the reverse complement.
TAATAAAGCTAAAGTGAATATCAAATAAACAGTGCTTGTGTTTATTGGCAAAATGACCGTCCCCAACTATAACAATACCTGCTTCGAGATACGATTTCCCATCAAGAATCTTGAGAAACAAATCCACATACCTATATATAGATGTATACACATTTATTCTTAATGTATGTGTGGTTGTACGTGTCTATATATATATGTGTGTGTGTGTGTGTGTGTGTGTGTGTGTGTGTATACATATATATATATATATATATATATATATATATATATATATATATAAATGGTGTTGTACTAAATATGTACATGCGTGTATGTTTGTTTGTGATGTGCTTCTGTGTGTACCTGTGTGTGTGTTTGTGCGGTGTGTGTGTACGTTTAGCAAAAATCTATAATGTTTGAAGACGATTGCAGATTATACTGATCGAAATGCAATTAGAAATAAAATTACCAGTACAAAAATCTTCACAGCGAGATCGATTTTTACTAATAGTCACATCATTCCATAATATTAACATGAATTTTTAGTAATAGCGTGGGAGGGTCTGATTTTTAATATTGACTTCATTTCACTGGACACAAAAGAATTTTAATTTAGAGGATGACACAATTAATTAACTGTAATCTATGACTGCAGTTAATGGACGCGACAGAGATAAAAGTGAATTAGACGCAGTGAAAATTTGAACTCACTTCATCAAAGAAGAAATTGCATGTATTTTATTTTATCGCATTTCTTGAACAATAGCGTCTCTGCGTAAAGATTTCCATGTGGACATTGTTGGTGCACTGCATATGCAAGATGGCTTGACGAACAATTTCTTTGAAGCATAAGCCACAAGTATTATTTGTTTTGTGTTTTTTTCTGTTATTTTTTTGTCTTTTCGTTCACATGCGCACATAGACATACAGACATGTACACACACATACACAGACACATATCCGTATGCACAAACATACACACACATTTTGGTTTGAAATTTTGGCACAACTGGTACTTCTTTCATCGATCCCAAAAGGACGGAATACAAAGTAGACCTCTACGGAATTTGAACTCACGATGCAAATACGCACGGAACAACGCTAAGCATTTTACCCGACACGATAACGATTCTGCCAGCCTGCTGACTTACACACACATTCACATACATTCAGACACACACACACATATACATACATACACACCTACACAAACACACACACACACACATATGTATATATATATACATACATATATATATATATATATATATATATATATATACATGTATGTATATATATATATATATTTATATATATATATATATATATATATATATACATGTTAGTATATATATATATATATATATATATATATATATATATATATATATATACACATACATGTATGTATTATTTTTAATATCAATCACCCGTAGATAAAAATATAACATCTTGTCAGCATTTTTTTCTTTGCAAAAAATTTTATCGGCTGGGTGGAAGAAGAAATTATATCGGTTAGTTGCAAGTGCTCACTGAACGGTGTTTTTTTTGTTTTTTTTAGAGAGATTCCCTTCTCCTAGATGGATTATTTTCACTGCACCTGATGAGAACCCTCCATCATTGACTATATTTGACGGCCGTTGATTCTCCTTAGTCACTCCGGGTCTTGTTTTTCATCCTGCAGTGTGTCCTTAATTCATCCTCCTCACCAAGCGAGTTTGATGGCGGTTCCGGTTCAGTCGCCGACTAACCATTAAGTTGCACTGGATTACATGTTTCCAGTAGTGAAATAGAATTTATCAAATGTGAGTTTTCAACTTCTAGCAACTTAATTATAACTTCTGGTAAAAATCTCAGTGGTGTGTCAGCATAAAAAATATTTGTTTTTTTTTTCTTTCTTCCTTTTCTTTTTCCGTCATCTATAGAGTTTAAAGATTTATCTTTACGTAAATTTTGCAGCGAACACAATAAATTAAAGTCATATATACAATATCAGGTAAATAAGAAGGACGAGATAATACTTCTTATGAAAACACTAATAATTTTTATTGAATAACTAAAAATTAAATGTGAGAACAAGCGATATCTGGAGGAAAATAACATATTCTCTCTTTGCAAAAGCTGGATACTTTTTTCAATTATGAGCAGTATATCTCGATATTTGTGATTTGGTTTTGTGGTAAGAACCTGGCAGTATGCCTTTCCCATCAGTCTAGATATAACATCATTTTCCGGAGATTAAAAAAATGATTTAGATGGGGTTTGACATACTTCATCTTTTTTACTCGGTGATTTATTCTGTATACTGTGGTAATACTCGTGTGATTCCCTTGTAAAGTAATATATAACAATGAGCTTGTCTCCTTGATTGTTATGCCAAGATAGCTTGGAAGTAAGAGGCTTAGAACAACAAATAAAATGTGAATGTGTGATAATTAAAATGACAGTCAATGACAAACAAAATGAAAGAGGAAAGGATTATCATATTGCTCTATGTGGTAAACAGTGAAATATGCGAGCGAGAATTAAGGCCTCGTTGTTTTACCAGGAATATTGTGATAAAAGAACTTCTAATTCTTTCTATTATACGCACAAGGCCTGAAACTTTTGGGTGAAGAGGAGAGTCGATTACATTAACCCCAGTACACAACTGGTACTCATTTTATCCACCCCTAAAGGATGAAAGGTAGAATTTGAACTCAGACCGTAAAGACGGACGAAAAGCCGAAAAGTATTTTGTCTCGCACGATAACAATTCTACCAGCTCGCCACCTTAACTTCTGGAATAATAATGATCATCTGTAAACATTTGAATGCTTTGTGCATATTACTGTAATATTTTTGTTAATACGGTGTCTTAATATTTCAATTAAACTATTATAACTATCATTAAACTGTCGGTAATATCGTCAAACACGGATTTATTGTCCTGAACCTCAAATGTGCAAGAGTGTCGAAGAGAAAATGGAGAGTGTAAATAATTTCATTATCCAACACTTCCGGTATTTTTAATACTTTCAGTATTGAATGCCAAGATTATATTGAAAGTAAATTTATGAAGTTGAATACACTTCGGAAATATAAGTTGAAATATTTTGTAAGGCATCACCTGCCGACTCATCAAATAATTCACATGACATGAATTCAGTACTAACCTGTTTCCTGAAATTTCCCAACACTTATCCTGACGTGCCTCTGCACACTTTCCTCTTAATGGCGCATATATTCTTCACTTGTTTGTCTTCTCGTGTTTTACTCTGTGCTCTGTGCATACACATTTGGCTGCCATTGGTCCTCTCTGTTTGAGCTATTACCGCTTTCTCTACCCTCTTTTAACCTATTCTTACAAATTATAGCTCACCCAAGCACAGTGTACAATCCCCTTCACCATCACCATCATCATCATCTTCATTATCAGTAGTAGTAGTAGTAGTAGTAGTAGTAGTAGTAGTAGTAGTAGTAGTAGTTGTTGTAGTGGTGGTGGTGGCGCTGGCGGCGGTGGCGACAGCAGAGGCAGCAGCGGCAGTAAGGTAGTAGCAGTAGTAGTAGCAGCAGCAGCAGCAGCAGTAGTAGTAGTAGTAGTAGTAGTAGTAGTAGTTGTTGTTGTTGTTTTTGTTGTAGTGGTGGTGGTGGCGCTGGCGGCGGCGACAGCAGAGGCAGCAGCGGCAGTAGTAGTAGTAGTAGTAGTAGTAGTAGTAGTAGTAGTAGTAGTAGTAGTAGTAGTAGTAGTAGTAGCATTATTAGAACGGTGAGCTAGCAGAACCGTTACCTTAGCTGCACTTCGTCCCTATTTACATTCTGAGTTTAAATTCCACCAGCATTTAATTTGTCTTTGATCCTTTCGGGGTTGATAAAATAGATACCAACCGAGCCCTGGAGAGAGAGGGGTCGATGTAATCGACTTACTCCCTCCCCCTGAACTTGCTGGCCTATATATATATATATATATATATATATATATATATATATATATATATATATATATATATATATATATATATGTATATATATATACAGGGATTAGTATTGAGTTGCTTCTCCAACATACTGAAAATTTAGAAATAGCAGTCAAAGATCTACTGATTCTAAACTACAAATTCTAAACTATATTTTATATTTTATATTCTTGTATATATATATATATATATATATATATATATATATATATATATATATATATATATATATATATATATATTATGTATATACATATACGTATACACACATACGTTGTGTGAGAGGGATTATATTGGCACAATATAATCAGTCCGTTGAAGTTCTAGAAATACCAGCCAAGTTGTTATGAAATCAAATTTAATGTCTTTTAAAGGAAAAGTTCATTTGATAATTTAATCGCTGGTACACAATTTTTGAAATGAAAGGGAGGAGAGTGTCACGATTGGTATGTCTTTGGATAATAGATCTAGTTAATTAATTGTTCACCTGAGACTAAACAACACAACATCAACATTAAATACTTACAACTCCAATACAAAACGTCATCATTGAACTCTGTTTACTAAGATCTGAAAATGTCCCTCAGTACTGCACCAGTTACCTTTGGAGGAAATTAGGCTGGGGTATCGAGGGTGTTATGAACAAATATTCGTTGTAAAGAAGTTACTTTCCTGTAAAGAAACACAACAGATATTAGCATATTCATGTTCGAATCTGCTAGAACGTATTAAGAATAAATGCGCTAATCATCGTTTTGATTCTTGTTGTTCAACGTGCATATGACGATCTATTAGCATATAATTATATTCTACATTCTACCTTAGCTGTCCAACCAAGAGAAGGCATAATCTTTGAAGAAGTATCGGTATAATCACATTGGGTGATTATCGTAGGCCATGAAAAGCGTGCTTTAACGTTCTAACATGGAAACACAAAGAGAGTATATCATATTTACTTTATTATGTTTCTCATTAATAATTAAACAAAGGCATTTTGTCACATTGGTGTGGGGATAGAAGTTTTTTTTTTTTGTTTATATCTTTCTTTTTATTTTCTGACAATATTTGACGAGAAAATTACGGAGATATATATTTTTTTTAATATATTGAATCATGTTATAAGATCTGGTAAATTATTTTAAACATGCATATGTATACATATATATATATATATACATACATACATATATATATATATATATATATATATATATATATATATATATATATATATATATATATATATATATATACATATATGTATATATTGATACATACATATATATATATTCATAGATATATACGTATAGATATGTATGTGGATTTGTATGTAGAACAGCGATATATGCATATATAAATATTTATATATGTATGTATGTATGCATGTATCTATGCATGTAGGTATAAGTATGTATATATATATATATATATATATATATACTTATATATATTCGTGAATAATGTGTGTGCGTATATATTTACGTAATTTTCGGCGATGTATGAATATATAAATATCTATAGATATCTGTATATCTCAATAAAGTTTACCTCAAATAATAAAAACAAAATGAAATACCCAACACTCTCTGATTATATTTAATGATAAAATCGTATTAAGTAATTCGAAATTTTCCATTATTTAAAACATGATAGAAAAATATAAGAAAGGAAACGTTTAAAAAAAAATACACGCATACTTCGAAATTCGATTATTAAGAATCTTAGGGAATGAAAATACCCTTAAATAAATGAAAACTGTAAAAATATCCTAAGGGCAAACTATCAAATCACAAAGAAAATAGAATGATGTTACGCATTAAATATAAAGAAAATTAGAAAGTTGGTGATGGGTGAGACTCGTGACGGTTGGGTGAGGGGTAAATTAATATCAAACGTAATAACTCTTATCTGTCCTGTGATTCCATTCATTTCTCTTTGTTTATTATATTTATCAAAGTCATGAGTAGAGTAATTAATGACAGTTTTAATGAAATTTGATAAAGCGCCATGAAAACTCCATCACAAGACCCTCAAGTAGTTTTTAAAACTTTGATGCTCCTATAAGCTTTATATCATTAATATATGTACACGTGTAAATGAATGTATACATGCATATATGTGTGTGTGCATGTATCTATGTGTATATATATATATATATATATATATATATATATATATATATATATATGCGCATATTTGCATAGAAATTTATATATTTACAAATCTATAATTTATATGTGTATGTGTGCGCCCGCACATATATTTATATCCATGAAATGTATGGATACGTAATACAAACATACATACATATATGCATGCATACATACATACATACATAAATACATACATACATCTGAGACTTTTATGTGTTATAAATTGGCGGCTCAGAGAAAGCCTAAATTACTTGTGATCTTAAAATGATACTTTCTGAAGAAGCAGAATTGGAAAATCTTATATATATATATATATATATATATCCATTATTTTCTTGACTAGAAGAAGGGGGAAGTTTCTTTGTTCTTCCGTTAATCATGTAAGACCTCCAGTTTGGTATATACAAGGTTCGAATAACTTTGAAAGCTCGCTTTTGTCTTTCTGATAATACATTGTTATTATTTATATATGCACACACCCAATAGATAAATGGATAGATAGATAGATAGATAGATAGATAGATAGATAGATAGATAGATAGATAGATAGATAGATAGATAGATAAAAAGAAGCTTGCTTCCCAACTACATGGTTCCGGGTTCAGTCCCACCACGTGGGCACCTTGGGCCTTTCGCTATAGCATCGGGCTGGCCAATTCCTTGTGAGTGGATTTGGTAGACAGAAACAGAAAGAAGCCTGTGTTTTATGTATCTATATATCTGTGAGTGTATGTGTGTATGTGCGAGCGTGTGTGTGAGAGGGTGTTTGTGTGTATTTGTGTGTTTGTGTGTCTGTGATTGTCCATAGCTTGACAACCGATGTTGGTGTATTTATGTCCCCGCAACATAGCGTTTCGGCAAAAGAACCAATACAACAAGTGTACTAAGCTTACAATGATTGAGAATAATTCCTGAGGTCAATTTCTTCGATTAAAGGTGGTACTCCAGCATAGCCGCAGTCAAAACGATTGAAACAAGTAAAAGAATAAAAGAAGTAAAAAAACGTATATATATATATATACATATAAAGTTAGATGAACAGAATGGAAATAAGTAACAAGGATGTACCCGTGTCAATACATTACGGCCGTTTCAAGTAGCTACATATAATTGAGCAATGAAAGCATTACATTAATTTGAAAGACACCGCTTTCTTCAAACGCAGATGACCATATAGATTTCAAACATAAAGCATAAACCATTTTAAACAAATTTACATCAATTATAGAAACCAAAATAATTACATTGCTTCCTCGCGTTATATATAGATAGATAGATAGATAGATAGATAGATAGATAGATAGATAGATAGATAGATAGATAGATAGACACATATATATGTATGTATGCATATATATAGACATTTCTATAGAGAGAGAGATATGTGTGTATGCATGCATGTGTATATATATATTTATATCTGTGTGTGTGTGTGTGTGTCTGTATGTGTGTGGGGGGTGCACGCGTAAATAGAAATAGAGAGGGAGGATGCCAGAAGTCCGAATCACCCGGGAATCACACAGATATGGAAGTTGAGATGTATCTAAATCTCGGACTGTAGTTTTAAGCTTCAAATTTGAAAGAAAAATAAGGAAGAAATGAATAGATAAATTTTCGTACTTTATTAAACAGGAAGAACAGCATGCTGCATAGATGAAAACAAGTTGTTTCAAAGATGAATAACGTCAAGTATTGTAAAAATCTATGAAAAAGTTTTTTGATGACATGAAACAAATGTAACACTTAATACTTGAAATCATTTTTAGAAATGAACAAAGTAAAACGACGTATATTAAATATGTGAAAGCAGAAGTCAGTTTCTTCAAACCGGTCATTTATTTTTCGTTTCTTTACGAAAGAATGTCAAATAACACAACATTGTAACAGAATAATGCATAAACAAAACAAAACTAAAGTGTTTTTGTACAAATTGAATATTTCTGTTTAGTTTATTAGCGAAAAATTTACGAACGAAATATGAAGTAGAAAATAATAAATAAATATTTATTCGTTTATTTCAACATTTGCTGTATCATCTGCTGTACGTTTGTGCAAGGAGCACTTGGCGTTGTTATGTCTCGTACACAAAAAGTCGACTAAATTCAGAAATGTTAAATTTCGGAATATCTAGGTTTCTGAGTCGTTAGCATTTCTTAATATTTAACACACAATTTTCACTGTTAGATATCATGTATCCGAGTTTATAAATGAGTAACCAATCCCCCAAACACCCACATGCAGATACATACATTCATATATACATACATATAAACATACACACGCACACACACACACACACACACACACACACACACACACACACACACACACACACACACACATATATATATATATATATATATATATATATATATATAAATTATAATGATATATATATATATATATGTATATATATATATATATATATATATATATATATATATATATATAACATCTACGTGTGCGGGAACAAATTTCTTGTATATATTTTAACTTTGAAAGTTTGCATTGCATCTTCCCTGATTCAACTGCAAGGTTACCCAACAGACATATCCAATGGATTTTTAATATCACAAATGTAGCACTTCTATCTCAAGGCGCTGAAACTGCCAGCAGAATTAGCAAGAGAGCCGATGAAGTTTGAATTTATATTTGTTTTTTTACCTCTTTTTCCCTTGTGCCAATATAATCCCTCTCACACAACGTATGTGTGTATACGTATATGCACATACATACATATTTATAAATATATATATGTGTCTGTGTGTATGTATGTATCTATATATCTATATATATATATATATGTATGTGTGTATGTATTTGTATCTGTGTGTACGTGTGTGTGTTTCTGTGTCTGTGTGCGCGCGCGTATGTGTGTGTGTGTGTGTTAGTAAA
>NC_142939.1:17750715-17770715 GCF_046866305.1 Octopus bimaculoides | reverse complement strand
TGGGATTCGAAACAACGCCATGACCCCAGGTCACCGAATCTAACTTATCTCTTTTCTTAAGTATTCCCCATACAATAACAAAACTATTGATTATTATTTTTTGTATTACATACACTCAAGGCATTGGATATTGTAAGCTAAGGAAATGAGAATCTATTGTTTTGATGTATTTGTCAAGGGCATTAATCTATGCAAGTACAGTGAAATGGCTTCAAATAGATAATGACCTCACATTGCCATGAATTTACAGTTACCCGGCAGCACTGGATGCATAATGGATTATTTATTAACAGTGGAAAACAGTTCTAGTCTGGAAACAACATAGCCATAAATATGAATATTTCGAAATTTCGTCTCTGAAACTTCCAATTTCTAGTTAGTTACACACAAGTCTCAGAAAACCAAGTTAAGCATTTTCATTCTTTTGAATATACAGATAATTCTATCTGGCATCGATATTTACAAGAGCGCTGTTCATGGATAGCCATTTACATTGCAATTCCTCCATGGAAATTTGATTAAATATATGAATGTACAGAACTTGTGAAAGTACACACACACTACACACACACACACACACACATATTTATATGTATGTATATATGCGTGCTTTGGGTGCTTGTAAGTATGTCTATATGTTTGTATGTAATTTTTATGTCGACATTCATATATATCACACAATGAACTATTTCGTTTATGGAAGTGGTCAAAACTAATCGACAGACTTAAAGATGCTTCAAGTGGTAAAATTGCTTTAAATATTGGAAATTTACTTTTATCTTTGTAATAGTATTTTGGACGTTATAATTGGTTAGTCTGAGATACATCGTCTGCCTTTATATTTGACCATTGTGTGGCATTTGAGGAGAATTTAATAGAAAGCACAAAGAGAGAAATGTTGGTGTGTGTCAAATAAAATAATATGTAATGTTTCTATTTTGTCTTTCCATCTAACGTTTCCCGTCTAATATCTAAAGTTTCTGTATTTAAGGATAATGTTCTGGTAACTGGTCTCGTGTTTAAATATAGAAAGTTTACACAGAAAGAACTGGTATGTGTTACGGAAGGATACACATTTCTACCCTTCGTTACTCTTAACGCCTACTCATTCTCTAAAACTTCAAAAACATACAGAATATCGCCATTTTAGAAATAATACAAAATTCGGTAAGGAAACCTTACAAAGTCTTCTGCGTTTCCTTCATACGATAGAAATACGCTTTGTCCTAAATTCATACACCTGATATACTCTTTTACTTGTTTCAGTCATTTGACCGCGGCTATGCTGGAGCAACGCCTTTAGTCAAGCAAATCAACTCCAGGACTTATTCTTTGTAAGCCTAGTACTTATTCTGTCCGTTTCTTTTGCCGAACCGTTAAGTTACGGGGACGTAAACACACCAGCATCAGTTGTCAAGCGATTTTGGGGGAACAAACACAGACACACAAACACACACACATATATACATATACATATGCATATATACATATATACATATATACGACGGGCTTCTTTCAGTTTCCGTCTACCAAATCCACTCACAAGGCTTTGGTCGGCCCGAGGCTATAGTAGAAGACACTTGCCCAAGTTGCCACGCAGTGGGACTGAACCCTGAACTCTGTGGTTGGTAAGCAAGCTATTTACCACACAGCCACTTCTGCGCCTGTACATATATACATGTAGACACACAGCAAACACACGCATATGTATGAGAATGCGCATGCATATGCTAATATGTGTGTGTGTGTGTGTGTGTGTGTGTGTGTGTGTGTGTGTGTGTGTGTGTGATCGTGTGTGTGTGTGTATGTTTGTGTGGTTGTGTGTGTAGGTGCAGGCATGGTTGTGTAATAAGAAGCTTGCTACCCAACCACGTGGTTCCGGGTTCAGTCCCACTGCTTAGCATCTTGGGTATTTTCTACAAAAGCCTCGGACCAATCAAATCCTTGTGACTAGACTTGGTAGACGAAGCAGAAAAAAAGCTGTCAAATATACATGGGAGTGAGTGCGTGCATGTGTGTGAGTGTGTGCATGTCCGTGTGTCTGTGTTTGTCCTCACCGCCGCTTGATAACAGATGTTGGTGTGTTTGGTCCCCATAACTTAGTGGTTCGGCAAAATGACCGATAAAATAAGTACGAGATTTTTTTAAAATGCATTAGGTCGATTTATTCGACTGAGAATTCAAGACGGTGCCTCTGCTCATAGCCCACATTAATGGTTTTTCTCAAAAATGTAACCACCGACCACCCGTTCAAGATTCCAATCATTCAGTGATGGAGAGGGATCGAAGCCAGCTAAAATCAATTAAAACCTAAATAATATAGGCGCAGGTGTGTGGCTTTGTGGTAAGAAGCCTGCATCCCAACCACATGATCCCGGGTTCAGTCACATTGCGTGGCACGTTGGACAAGTGCCTGCTATATAATAGCCTCAGGTCGACCAAAATTTTGGGAGTGGATTTGGTTGACGAAAACTGAAAGAAGCCCATCACATCTGTGTGTGTGTGTGTGCGTGCACGCGCATGCGTACGTGCGTGTGTCTGTGTATATGTGTGTGTGTGTCTGAGTGTGTGTTCTTGTGTCTGTATCTGTTCCCCACCAGCGCTTGACAACCGGAGTTGGTGTGTTTACATCCCCGTAACTTATTGGTTTGGCCAAAGAAACCGATAGAATTAGTACCAGGCTTAGCACTAAATAAGTACGGGGGTCGATTCATTCAACTAAAGCTTCTTCAAGGCGATGCCCCCCAGCATGTCTGCCGTCTAATGACTGAAACAAGTAGATGATAATATGTTTCTATATTGTTCGATTCCTTTTTAGCCTTTCACTGCTAAAAAAAAGGTCTGCTACACAAACCGTAATGGTTATTTACCAAGAAAATAATAAAACAGTATTTGAGCGGGAATACGTGCGGCTTAGATATAAGACATTCATCAGTTATATGTATATTTTTTTCTCTTTCTCTTCGGTGCCAGTTTGTCGGTCGAATGTTATTCAAAGATCTTTCCAATGATTTCGACCCGAGATTAGTTACTTGGGTTCAAAATCTCTGGCAGAAATTCTCTTGTTTCAAAATAAACAAGGTGGTTTGTTTGGTAATGTGATTGAAGATTATATCATATTGTGGTTTTGTTTAAGCTAAATGTAAAAACTGAAGCATTCGATATTTTTTTCACGTCCAAAAGTTGCGATGATACTTAGTAAACATTATGTAGATTATCTTATATATACAATCATTTCTCTTTAGTACAGAAATGCGTTTAGCTTACATATATTTAGTTTAGGAGTTGATACACTTAGCTGTAATGCGTAATTTTTTTTGTCTCTGATCTTTCAAACAATATGTGGGTATGTTCATATAGATGTGTGTGTGTGTATGTGTGTGTATGTATGTATGTGCGTACATGCATGTATGCGTATGTGTGTGTGTATGTTTCTATGTGTACAAATTTATATATATATATATACATATATATATATATATATATATATATACATATATATATGTATATATATTTATGTATGTGCGTATATATACTCTTATATATGTATATATATTTATATTTGTAAATACAGGGCCTACGTGTGTGTATGTGTATGCAATATATCTTGTTTAACTCCATGAATTATATTTATGTGCATATATTTAATAAGTTCGTATTTATATGTATAAAGTATATATCTATATATATTAATATTTATATATGTATCATAAATATATATATACGTTCAAGTTGTACATGCATATGTGTATGTGTTTATTGTGTCTGCTTATTTGCGTGTGTGTGTGTGTGTATACATATATATATATATATATATGCACACACAAGTAGATGTATATATATATATATATATATATATATTTATATATATAATTTATATATAATTGTTAAAGAGGAGAACAAACGTTAAGGCAAGGTAAACATTATGAAGACATACATTATTATTATTAGAAAAAATACATGTATATATATATATATATGTGTGTGTGTGTGTGTGTGTGTGTGTGTGTGTGTGTGTGTGTGTGTGTGTGTGTGTGTGTGTGTGTGTGTGTGTGTGTATAAGTGAATCTATGTGTATAGACGGGTATATAGATAGAAATGCGCACACGTATCTATGTATATATATTTATATAACGTATGTGTCGACATATGCCTACATATTTATACGTATCAGTTGTACGCATGCGAATATTCGTATTTACAAAGAGCTGGAATTTGAACAAGGGTAAATACGAACAATACTAAAGTTATTAAACAGGAATTATAAATGCCAGAAAGCTGCTCCGACTTTCATCAGTCCCGATCTTCCTTTCTATAGATATTTATATCTGTTGTAATTCAACTACATTGGCTGTGTGTTTATTCTTGTTTGTTTGCTTTTCGGTTCGTGTTGTGTCTTTACAATTCGCTGCCTGTTAGGAAATCTGCTGACAATGGGATCTATTTACTGTTCCTTTGGTATAATATACTAGCTTGTATTGCATCGTCTTAACATATCAGTGGAGCATTAGACATAAAAGGCCGAATACAAAAAGAGTATGTGTTACTGTTACTACTATTTAGTATAAAGACTTTCGCGGCTCAGAAGTGTAAAGACCTTTATTGAAGTTGCGTAAATACGAGAACAATGAAAATATCGGTACTTGTGAGAAAAATTTCCTGAATCCTGTATCCTTCCTTGTCATAATAAGATAAGTGCATATGAATATTCAGAAGTATTTCAGACAAAACTAATGATCTTGTCGGATCATGTGTAAACATACGAGTCTTGCTAAAAAGAACGCTTAACCGACCATCAATCACAATTAAAGAGAAAAATATACGACCAGGCTCAGTTTAACATATTTCTTCATTATCAAGTTTACAAAGAAATATGCTGCTGCTGTTTCTACTACTACTACTACTACTACTACTACTGCGACCACTTCTACATCTCCTACAACCAATACCGCCACGACCACCACGATTACAAGTAATTCTTTCATTCCTTTTCTTCTTCTTCTTCTTCTTCTTCTTCTTCTTCTTCTTCTTCTTCTTCTTCTACTACTACTACTACTACTACTACTACTACTACTTCTTCTTTTTCTTCTTCTTCTTCTTCTTCTTCTACTACTACTACTACTACTACTACTTCTTCTTTTTCTTCTTCTTCTTCTTCTTCTTCTTCTTCTTCTTCTTCTTCTTCTACTACTACTACTACTACTACTACTACTACCACTTCTACTACTACTAGTACCACCATCACTGCTACTACCACCACCACCAACAACAACACTACTACTGCTGCTACTCTACTACTACTACGATTACTAATATTATTAGTAATAGTACTAGTAGTAGTAGTAGTAGTAGTAGTAGTAGTAGTAGTAGTAGTAGTAGTAGTAGTAGTAGTAGTTTGAAAACATTCTGTCAAAAGCAATATAAAGTCTCATTGAAGTCACGTTGTTTTAACTCCGCATGGGTTTTGTGTGTGTGTGTTTATGTACACTTATTTGTGTCTTTATGTGTGTTTAATAGTTCTTTTTCTTTGTGTGTGTTTTTGTGCGTGTGAGTAGGTGTGTGTGCGCGCGCGTGCGCCCCTGTATGTAAAAGATATAGTTTGATAGCGAGAGAGACAGAGAGACAGACAAACAGACAGACAGACAGAGACAGAGAGAGAAGAGTGAAGTATGTTTTAGGAACATTTTGCATAAGTAAGAGAAAATATATTAAATACGAATAAATCTTTCCTGTGTGACTTCACCGAAGTACATATTGAAGATACTATAAATATCTTCCCGGGACGTTTGGGTGCCTAATTATAACAAACTGACCATAATCATTTAATATGTGGTAACACAATTTATCCCAAATTGCCGTTACATCTACAGTGTTGAAGCTACCGCAAAATGATGATTCTCAATGTGTCAAAGAATGCAAACATTCGTTAAATATTATTCAAGATGACAAATTTAGATTCTGTTGAAAAATGGGAATTTAATCTAAATAACGGTTTGATAGTTTATATGTCAGATTAACTGTAATTAATAATTAGAGTTAGAGTCGTAGCAGTAAATTATATGTGTGTGTGTGTATATACAGAAGCATACACATGCATACATACATACATAAATACACACACATATGCATATACATATGTATATATATATATATATATATATATATATATATATATATATATATATATATATATATATATATATATATATATATATATATATATATATATATTCATGTATGTACGTATGAATGGATGAATTCATGCATATATATATACGCACATTTATAGTCTATTTGTTTGTTTCTATGTGTATATATATGTATAAATGTGTGTATATGTGTGTGTGCATATATATATACATATGTGTGTGTGGAAAATCTCTGAACGAGGTATTAACAGTAACTGCACGACACATATATATATATATATACACACACACACACACACACATACACGCAGATTCACGTATATATATATAGATAGATAGATAAATTTGCGTATATATATATATATATATATATATATATATATATAAATATATATATATGTATATATATATACATATACATACATACATGTGTGTGTATATATGTGTGTGTGTGTGTGTGTGTGTGTGTGTGTGTGTGTGTGTGTGTGTGTGTGTGCCTGCTTTCTATTTGTAGATATTTTTAGACTAATCATTCGCGAGCTGTTGTGGTAGTTGTCAGTGCATGCTTTATAAAAAAAAAATAGAGAATTGATTTCAAACACGAAAACAAACGAGAATTTTGTGTAGTCTTCGACTATTACTGAACAGATGGCAATTTGTTTCTATATGGACGGAGTTAGAAGTTCTTTTTCGAGTATTTGCTCATAGTTTTTTGTCATGAAAATCGAGGAGAAACAAAGTGAATCCAGAATTACAAGATTCCTCTTAAAATCATTACTTCTCTTATGACCTGAAAGCATTCGACCAGAACTGATACATTAACCGTAAATTGCTACCTTATTGTCTATTCAATCGGTCTAAGAATTCTCTATCTGAGGAATTCCAACCACGTTTTGTGTTTCGTTATCTCAACAGCTCCTTTATAGGATCCAGTGGCTAAGGACATCAGCAGGAGGAACCACGGCTGGTTTCGGCCCCTACTACTCAGCAGTTTTCGATTTGGCGCCCCCCGCTTTCGGAGGTATCTTCAGATCTGGTGTTAAATGCGTTTTCTTTTTATTCTTTCTTCCTTGGTTTTTTGTTATTTTTTTTCCTCGATGAAATGTGAACGAGTGGCTGTGTGGTAAGTAGCTTGCTTACGAACCACATGGTTCCGGGTTCAGTTCCACTGCGTGACACTTTGGGCAAGTGTCTTCTACTATAGCCTCGGGCCGACCAAAACCTTGTGAGTGGATTTGGTAGACGGAAACTGAAAGCTCGTCGTATATATGTATATATATATGTATATATGTATGTGTGTGTATATGTTTGTGTCTGTGTTTGTCCCCCCAACATCGTTTGACAATCGATGCTGGTATGTTTAAATCCCCGTAACCTAGCGGTTCGGCAAAAGAGACCGATAGAATAAGTACTAGGCTTCCAAAGAATAAGTCCTGGAGTCGATTTGCTCGACTAAAGGCGGTGCTCCAGCATGGCCACAGTCAAATGACTGAAATAAGTAAAAGAATAAAAGAGAATGCCAGCAGGCAAATGACCATCCTGCCAAATCTCCCTCTAAATACTCGCCGGTAGGCTCCAGCATCCAGTGCCAGCTAACTGTCACGTGACACAATCTAAGCTTCAACTGAACGATGGACGAGAAGAGCGCGTAGTTTTGGCACGCGCCCTCTCTAGACCTACCTTCCAACAGAGTCATGTTAGTTTCAGTTCCAGCAGCCAGAACCGATTAGCTGCCTTGAGGTGCAAGCCCTCGAACTATTTGAGAAGAGGGTGCACAATGAACTAGATGCTTCCCTTGTCCACCTGTCAAGCAGTAACGATGTTTAAGTGCCAGACAGCCTCACCTAGCGACGCTATTTATTTTTTAAGGAGAGGCATCTTCAAAACCTATGCCATTGTCAATCATCCCATCCTTTGGGCATGTGTCTTCTATTATAGCGCGAGCCGAACAATGATGGTCCGTGCTTGAGTTTTCTAGACGAAAGCAGGGGAGACGTCCGCCGAATGTGTGTGTGTGCATGCGTGCGTTCGTGTGTGTGTGTGTGTGCGTGTGCGTGTGTGTGTGTATGTGTGTGCTTGTGTATGTATGCGTGCATGCATGTGTGTGTGTGTGTACGCGAGAGAAAGTGTGTGTGCGTGTGCGTGTTTGTGTGCAGGGAATCACAACACTGCTGCCCATTCACAACACTGCTGCTTGTCCTGCTGAAAAGTTCCAGGCTTCAAGGGTATCACGAAAGTCCTGGCTGGAGGCCCAGCCTTCCGAATTCTTTTACAGGACTTAGAAAAACTGCAGGACCGCTGCAATAAGTGTATGAATCGGAGGCAGAAATATACTGAATAAAATCATAATTAACTGATCCTCTTGCATTTTATTTTACCCAGAGCCAGAAACTTTTTAGTGCCCTATCGTATGTATGTAGTACACTAGATTTATTGATATTTAGTAATGGGTTAATTTGATCATAATATACAAGGCCCAACACGGCACTTAGATTTAAATCTTCATTATAATTAATACTGTAGTGATTCTATGAGAACGATAGTGCTAACTCAATGGTAAGCAGAAGATTTAGCAGTTTTTGACATCATGAGACATTATCTATATCAACTTACAATGCTATATTTACTTTTAATATCGATTTCAAATTGCATGCTATGCATGTACAGTGGTGCAAGAATATTTATTCCAGGCACTGGTTACCGATGACTCATTAAAGATATTTATATAATTGCATCTGGATTTGTGTGTGTGCGCGCGTGTGTGTGTGAATACATACAAATACATACACATACACACATACATACATACATACATACATACATTCATACATATATACATAGATACATGCATATATATATTAACATTTAGAAGTAACAGATTGACCGAAGGTCAGAGAGTTTCGTGCGCTGGCACATATCAAACTACACACACACACACCCACACACACACACACACACACACACACACACACGCACACACACACACATATATATATATATATATATATATATATATATATATATATATATATATATATATATATATACAAGGTGTCCCGTAAGTACTGATGTGTTTCAATTTTTAATACCTTCCTTAAATTTACAAATAAATGCACAACATTTTGATACAATATAGAGGACATAATGAAAATTAATTTGCACAAGTGAAATTTTGCAACACCACTACATCACATATGAAAAATGACATCTCTTAAATGGCGGCCATTTTCGGCTTCACACGCCCGTGCTCTTTCCGAAACTTGCACCATAACACTCTCAAGAGTTTCAGACCCCACCTCTCCGATTTCTCTATTGACATTTTCCTTCAGTTGTTCCAGTGTCTCCGGTTTGTAGACGTAAAGCCTCTCTTTCAGGTATCCTAACAAGAAAAGATCCGGGCTAGTCAAATCTGGGGAACGTGAAGGCCATTCAAAGTAGAACTCATACATGGTTCCAGCAAGATGGGGCAACTACTCATACCGCACGAGAAACAATACAGTTGCTACGGCTGTGTTTGGGATACAGAATAATCTGCTGTTACGGCAATGTCAACTGACCTTCACATTCCTCAGGCTTGACTAGCCAGGACTTTTCTTGTAGGGATACCTGAAAGAGAGGGTTTACGTCAACAAACCAGAGACCCTGGTGCAACTGAAAGAGTACATCAATAGAAAAATCAGAGAAGTTGGGTCTGAAAGTCTTGACGGTGCTATGTTGCAAGTTTGGGAAGGAGCACGGGAGTGCGAAACCGAAAATGGCTGCCATTTAAGGGATGTCATTTTTCATATGTGATGTAGTGGTGTTGCAAAATTTGACTTCTGTATATTAATTTCTATTATGTCCTTTAAATTTTAAAGTTAAAGAAGTTATTAAAAATGGAAACCCGTCAGTGACTTTTGGGACACCCTGTATATATATATATATATATATATATATATATATATATATATATATATATATGCATGAATATATGAGGTCACAAATTTATACGTATATATATATATTAATATATATGTAGAATACATATACCTACTTATGTATATATACATGCGTGTGTGTACGTGAATGTGTGTATAGTAGGAAGTATGTGTACAAGCAGATGTATGACTGATGCCATTATGGTTAGAGCTTCACAGAGAGTGTATATACAGATTTTTATGTATACGCACACACACACACAAGCACACACACACACACAAACACACACACCCATATATATATATATATATATATATATATATATATATATATATATATACATACACACATATACATACATAGAGACAAATGCATACATGCATACATACATACATGCATACATACATACATACATACATACATACATACATACATACATACATACATATGTATATACCCTATAATGCACAGTTACTGGTAGACAGCTCTTTAGAAGGATTAAGCCCAAGACCTCATAGTTGCAAAGCGAGATTCTTAACTATACGTCCATATTTATTTCTTTGTGAAAATAAATTTTAAAAAATGGTTGTGATAAAGTTTGAGAATTATGCAAAAAATTCGAGGTCGCGTTATAGAAAGGAAGAATATATAAATAACAATATACTTTTGAGTGAGTTCTTATGCAGGAGAAGACAAGTTTTTGTGATAACCAATTAGTATAGAAGTTTATATAAACCGAAGTTGCATACTTATAATTTTAAGTACGAAGATTTATGCTCAGTAATTTTAATGGATGATAACGAAGGGTGATAGATTAAATGGAAAGATGTGAATAATTGGTTAAGTTTGATGTTAAGGTGATGAGGTGATTTACCATAAATCAAATTAAACGCCTTAAAAGTATAATGAGTAAGATTAAAATAAAATAATAAAGAACGACTGCAAGAAATGCAGGAACTATAGTAGATAAGAGATAACACATTGCTGTGAAATACAATAATTTTATATGAAGTAAAGGACGGACAGTGCGCTTTGGTATGAAAGTGAGTATATATATATATATATATATATATATATATATATATTGGTTTCCAGTTTTGTCACAAGTTCAGAATTTTGGGGGCGAAGGGGTAAGTCGATTAGATTGACCCCAGTTCGTAACTGGTACGTATTTTATCGTATCCGAAAGGATGAAAGACAAAGTGGACCTTGGTGGAATTTGTACTCAGAACGTAATGACGGACAAAATGATTCATAGCATTTTGACCGGCGTGCTAACGTTTCTTATTTCTTTACTGCCCACAAGAGGCTACACACAGAGGGGACAAACAAGGACAGACAAACGGGTTAAGTCGATTATATCGACACCAGAGTGTAACTGGTACTTATTTAATCGACCCCGAAAGGATGAAAGGCAAAGTGGACCTCGGCGGAATTTGAACTCAGAACGTAACGGCGCCAGCTCGACGACTTAACATGTGTATAAATCAGTTTCAAATTTTGGCACAAGGCCAGCAATTCCACAGAAGCAGGTGAGTTGATTGCATCGGCCCCAGTGCTCACCTGGTACTTGGTTTGAACTCAGAACATAAAACGGGCGAAATGCCGCAAAGCATTTTGTTCTGCGTGCTAAAAATTCTACCATCGCGCTGCCTTAACGTGTGTATGTTTTAAAGGCAGTAATACATGAGAAAGGAGACGCGCAGCTTAATGGTTAAGGATATTCGGCTCTCGATCATAAGGCCGTGAGTTCGATTCCCGCCAGTGTGACGTTGTGCCCTTGAATAAAACACTTTAATTCATGTTGTTCTACGCCACTCAGCTGGCAAAAATGAATAGTACCTGTAATTTCAAAAGGTCAGCCTTGTGACTTTCTGCGTCACGCTGAATCTTCCTGAGAATTACATAATGGTAACGCGTGTTATTTGTAAACTTCATGACTTAAACTGTTAAATTGGACAAAAAAATACGAGTTTCTCGTCGTGTGACAATGTATTTGCAAAAATAAGACATCGCAATTCATTGAAATTCGATACAGGAAATAAAATCCGATAGGTAATTAGTGGTGGATGTCACTGCAATTTTATATAGAATAACTCCATAAAACAAAAAGTGAGAATAACAGTGGAAGGTTTACTAAGAGCAAGCTATAAGCCTGTGTTAAACAGATTCATCACAAGCAGAATGCATCATTGAATATAATGAACGATTACAGTTATACAGTTATATGATTTTAAATATGCTTTAAAAAATTGCATCGGTTATAAAATCAGTCCCCATAACTTTTGCGACCTACTACAAAGCAGAGCATCTGTGTGTGTGTGTGTGTGTGTGTGTGTGTGTCGAATCGCGTGCGTTAGTCGTTTGGGTGTTGCACGTATAATCGTAAGTTTCTGGCATCGATTCCTTGACCGGGTGATGCTTTGTGTTCTTCAGCAAAACAGTTCTTTTCACGTTCCTGTAGTTCAGTCAGCTGCGACGGACCGGCGTCCTGTCCAGGAGAGGGGATGCATACGTCACAGAGTTCTAGAAATCGCTTGGGAAAGATATTAATTTATATTTCATATTTTCCTATTTATGGAAGGATTTGTATCTATATATGTATGTGTGTGTGTGTAGATGTACACGTAAATATATATTTCCATTTCTATCAGTTATATATATATATATATATATATATATATATATATATATATATATATATATATATATATCAGAGAATGTGTGTAGGAGTTGAGCAATTGAATGAAATTTCAAGTTTCATTTATTTCTAATTCTTTCATGATTTCTAATGTCCTTCATCAAAACCAGTGCAGCCACTTGAAATCATTCAATGATCTTAAAAGACCCTTTACACACAGTCTACTCGACTCCTTTCTACGATGTTTCCTTGCTTCCGGTTACTGATTTTCACTTTCATCTGAAATTTCTAACCAACTCAACTTTTCGCATTTTCACATTCAGTGAAGTTGCGATGTTTGTTGTCATGAGCATTTCAACATTTCTCTTCCTTATGGTTATGCAATTTGTGTCAGAAAGTCTATGAACGTTCTCTGTCATATCCACTGATTTGTAGTATCCACTGATTCATAGTATTCTGTGCATCCAATAATCCGTGCAACCTTATTAAAGCTAACATTGCTGCGATGAAAGAAATAGAATGTGAGGGAGAGATACCGCTGAGACTAAAGCCGAAGGAGTTGATTGAAACTGTACAGAACCCGGTTGCATGACTTCACTGATTGTTGAACAAATAAAGATCCTGTTTGCAAAGCCGGAGCAAATGGAATACCATGACTGCGGATATTTGCTATCTTATAAAACGAAAACGATAACGGCATTTCGGTTAACATGTGAAATAGATATGAATAGGCAACAGGTTTGTCACCTAAGCAAATGAAGCTGGCTTCTAACACCCTGAAACAATTAGAGCTAACCGGATTGCAATTCTTTCCTTTCCATGTACTTCTATGCCCTGCTGCCATCCTCACGTTATATCTCAAACTCACGCATGAGTTAAGGCCACGAAACGCTAGCAGATACAATAAGCTTCTAACCATCTTTCAGAAAAGTCTATGTAAAGTTGTAAAGGGAGAAAAGTCAAGATGTACCATTAATTCTAAACGGATACGGGTAATTCAGTTCTCACTCGAAGTGCTAAAGATAGAAGTCATGCTCCATGAAATCATGCTCTACTTGTTGTTGTTGTTGGCACTCCGTCGCTTACGACCTCGAGGGTTCCAGTTGATTCCGATCAACGGAACAGCCTGCTCGTGAAGTTAACGTGCAAGTGGCTGAGCACTCCACAGACACGTGTACCCTTAACGTAGTTCTTGGGGATATTCAGCGTGACACAGTGTGACAAGGCTGACCCTTTGAATTACAGGCACAACAGAAACAGGAAGTAAGAGTGAGAAAAAGTTGTGGTGGAAGAGTACAGCAGAGTTCACCACCATCCCCTGCCGGAGCCTCGTGGAGCTTTAGGTGTTTTCGCTCAATAAACACTCACAACGCCCGGTCTGGGAATCGAAACCGCGATCTTATGACCTCGAGTCCGCTGCCCTAACCACTGGGCCATTGCGCCTCCACCATGCTCTACTATATCAACATAAATTTACATTGTGTAATGTAGTCTGACAATATGATGCAATGGTTGCATTTGGAATTCGTTTAATCGTTGATCTATGTGGAATAGGGTTTGCTTAGTTCAAGACAATATCAAGTCCATCGAAAAGATTTGATCTGATTGTTTATAGTACTTTCTTTCGCAGGCAGGGAGATCTTGTTAAGAAGTTTACAGCGAATCCAAGTGGTTCAAGTTTCCTTATCCACTACGGATTACCTTGTAAAAGTGTCTCCCTCTCCGGAATCTTGTTGACCAAAGTGTTGTGGTCAAAATTTGGGAGGAGACAACTATAAAATCCTTTTGACGTGGCTATACTTAATCTTGGGTGATATGCGTAATTCCGTCATTCTGGCCCCTTAGGAGACTTTATCGAAACAGCTTATCTCTCTGGTCAGAGTATCACATTCTCTATTCTTCTCACATGTGTCCAAGACCCTGAAGAGGATCATGTGTGATACCTTTACTCCTTTGGCCTAGCAATAAAAAATAAATCACAGAATTTCTCTTAACACTTTTTCCTGAATCAAAAGTATTCCAAACAAGAAATTTCAAAATTGAGTCGATTTTAGTGTAAAATTGTACTTTCTGGATGCTTATTTTCAACTTCATGCGTACAACAATTTCATATATATATATATCCGAAAATTAATAGGCAGCCAGAGGCTTCTCTTGTATTTAATGTTAGAGGCCTGTATAGAAACGTCAGAAGCAGATTATCGCAACCAAATGTCATTCAAAAACGAGTGAGCATTTTCACATTTTCAACAGAATGTCATAAGTTACTACGGAAGGATTTCCTCGGTGGTTGGTGAAACCAAAATACATAGATAAGTTATTGTTTGACAGAAGTAAATGTAATTTGAAGTAGAAAAGAAAAAAAAAAGAAAACGATGCAGGGGGAAAGAAAGAACAGAAAACGATGCAGGAGGAAAGAAAGAACAGAAAACGATGCAGGAGGAAAGAAAGAAGAGTTTAACGTAAATCGGAGGAAAGACCAGTAGGAGAAAATTTTAAGTGAAGCAAATATAATTTTTCTCTTGTAGAATATTCTGGATAAATTTTAAATAGGGGTAAAAAATATATATTACTCCACCAGTGAATTTCGTTACTCAGCGCAAATATAACAATATTATAGTCCTTTCTGACTACAAAAGCTACAAAATAAAGAATACTTTTCCAAAATCTGCCGATAAAAACGAACATATGAATAATCACGAAGAATGTTGTTTTTCAATGATGAAATTTTTCATCTTATAAAGCGATAAAATAGTATTTCATCTTATAAAACGACCAAATAATATTTCGTTTTATAAATTGATAAAACTAATTCTAAGGTTAGCAAACAGTAAATTAGAAAAGTAAAAATATATGATGAAAATAAGTTTGCATGTCGAAAAATGTTTGCTTTTGAGTGTAACTATGACAACAATTTGCGTGATATATGCATTGCAGTGTCTCTTTTCTTATTTCTAGGTTTATATTTTAAATGTAATTATCAAAATCTGTAACAGGAAAAGTAAAAAAAAGAAAAAAAGAAAAAATGACAAACATTATCGTAAACCACATTTGATCTTCTATCTTAAAGAAAAGTTGGGTTCATTCCAAGAAATTATTTAGTCAGAGAAGTTCTGAGAATTGAAATCATGGGTAGGTTGCGTGTTGGAAAGCTTAAAACCGAAATTACTCTAGATATCCGATTAAATTAACTTGCTTATGAAGTTTGTCTACCCCCCACATTTTTCTTCTTCTTTTCCCTTATATTTGGTGGTCTTAAGACTTAGAGATTTCCCAAACAGCACGTCGATTTCGAAATGTTGATTTTCTGATCTTCTATTAATGTATTTGTTGTTATTATTACTGTTGTTATTTTTGTTATTTTCATTGCTTTGGCTGTTGCTGTTGTTCTTGATGTTGTTGCTGTTATGGTTGTTGATATTGCCGTTTATGCTGCTTCTGATGTGATAATACGTGCTTCTAATGCCAGTGTGGTTATTACTTCACCAGCAAGTATCCTTCATCGTTGCATTATTATCAATGTATGAAATCTGCTACTATTGCCGATGTCCATCGTTTATTTTCTCTTTACTTCTTCAAAGAGATCTCTCCGTGCTGCTTGAACAAATCATTTCATTTGTTTCTTTTACTTTCTTCCTGCTTTTGATGAAAATATCCGCTACGTCATTGGACGGAAGCGAACCTAAACGGTGAGCAGTAAAGCAACCGACATAAATGCTAAATGTTAACTGAAAATTTCATGCACTAAAATACAGATAATCGTGTTATTCTTTCAAAGGTGAACAAAGGTTATCAAAGGAATTCTGCTGACCTCCTGCTATGGAAAGAGGATTTAGATAATTGTGAGCAACATTAGAACTAATTTTGGAAAAGGAAACAAGATTGGAAGACGAAACAGTCTCAGTCCTAACTCTAACGTCATGTTGTATCAGAACATATTGTTTTACGTTACTTAAACTAGTTCATATATATATATATATATATATATATATATATATATATATATATATATATATATATATATATATATATATATATATATATATATATATATATGTATGTATATATGTATGTTCGGTGTACGCAACTGAGGCGGAATCAAATCAGAATCTGAGTATTAAATAGAACGTTTGCACATCATTGGAAGCTATGCTGCTTGTGGTTTTTGTCTGAGGCAAAATCTCATCAAATATGTTAAAACACGACATCAAAACGAGTTAGGTGAAGTGTGTCGAACAGAAGAATATCATCAGTAGGAAAATTCTAGGCCTTGCCGTAACTATTCAAACAGATGTCATAAGTTGGTGATATCTAAATATTACCTAACACCACATTTCCTAACATTGTTTGAAGTGGAATGGCTGAGTAACTTAAGAATTCGAACTGATCTTCGAGGTCAAAAGACATACTACAAACGTTTTGTCTCCAAGTATCTCATGTTTCAATTTACTCACTAGGGCGGGAATAGGTGTCAGCGATTAATGTAATAGGATTAACGTCTCATTGAGAGAACTTATCTTTCTTCCATCAAACGGTATTAATCCAGAAATAAACACTTAAAATGGAGTACAAGCTGCGACATACTGGCGTTAATAAAGCTATTTTGTTCAGGGAGTAGTCTTCTACTTTCACTCGCTTAACCATTTAGTATCTAGATTTCTCTGTCAGACTTAAATCTTATTTATTCATATTAGCTTAAATAAATCATTAATTATTTCATAACTTTGAGATTTGAAATATGTGACTGAATATTTTCAGAGTGATACTGTATGGCACGTGTGAGAGGCCGAATCTAGCCGGTCTGGGCATAAAACATTCAGAATATTTGGGTCTTATAAGACCGGTTAAAATGTTAAACGGTTAAACAGAGTACAAACAAGCATAGGCTCCGCTGTAATGAGGCTAAAATCTGGAGACAGACCCTTAATACTTCTATGACTTTTGGCACCTATATTTATTTCTTACACTTTTTGTCACGGTTAATACTTGGCATTGAAACTATACGCTAAATAGGTTTAGAAAATGACCTCAAAACCAAACATAGAGGACTAATAATTTAATATTAATAATGTTCTAAGGCGGCGAGCTTGCTGAAACGTTAGGACGCCGGGCGAAATGCTTAGCGGTATTTCATTCGTTTTTACGTTCTGAGTTCAAATTCCACCGTGGTCGACATTGTCTGTCATCCTTTCCGGGTCGATAAATTAAGTACCAGTTGCGCACTGGGGTCGATCTAATCGACTGTCCCCTTCTCCAAAAATTAGACTCCGATGCCTCTCTCTCTCTCTCTCTCTCAATATATATATATATATATATATATATATATATATATATATATATGTATATGATCCAGGAATCCGAGTGTTGGTCGTTTGAATGTCTCAAGCAGGAGGTGGCTACTATAGAAAACAAAAATTGGACAGTACACGATATCATATACTAACAATGTATTGGCATGGAGAGTTATATACACTTTTCCACATATCGGAGTTGAAAACATTCCAAATTGAGGGAGTTGAAAAGGTAAAATATAAGCTACACATTACCTCAGACGAATATCATATCGCCTGACAAAAGGAACATATGAATGCGATCCACGCAATGTCCATGGATACTATAGACTGTACTGTAATCATCTCACGGATATGCACTATGACCGTAAGAAATATGTAATTTGTAAAAAACATCCGTAGCGATGCATTAAAATATTTATAAATTCCACCCATGGGGGAATTTCAACCATGTTTCGTGGTCTGCTACCACAACAGCTCCTTTATAGGATCCAGTTAGCTCAAGACATCATCAGGAGAAACCACGTCCGGTTTCGGCCCCTACTCCTCTACCGTTTTGACGTGGCGGGGCCACCCCCTTTCGGAGGTGTCTTCAGCTCTGGTGTTGGGTGCATGTCTTCTTTCACTGTTTGTGACTGTTCTAATTCAACTGTAGAATGTCCCTCGCTATGGTTATTTTCCAGGAGGTTCTGGCCACACGTCTTACGGTTCATCAACCCGCGTTGTTGAATTACTTTCTTCCGACATACCTTCCCTTGGTGGATTCGGATCCAGTTAGCTGAAGACATCATCAGGAGGAACCACGTCCGGTCTCGGCCCCTACTCCTCTACCGTTTTGACGTGGCGGGGCCCCTCCTTTCGGAGGTGTCTTCAGCTCTGGTGTTGGGTGTATGTCTTCTTTCTTCTATTCCCTGGCCTCTTCGATGCAGCATCAACGAGTGTCAGCGTCCGACTGATCGTCATGTCAAGTTCCCCTTTTTATATCTGCTGCTACGCTCCAGCAGGCAGCCCCAGCTAGTTGTCACGTGACACTGTTTAAATTTCCCGCTGCTAGGGTCCAGTAGGCAGCACCAGCAAGTTGTCACATGACACTGTCTAAACTTCCCGCTGCTAGGCTCCAGCAAGTAGCCCCAGCAAGTTGTCACATGACACTGTCTGAACTTTAACTGACAATGGAGGGCGCGAAGCCACTTCAGTGTCAGCCTGTCTCACCTAGACATGTTATGACTTTCAAGCCATATTCGGTCTTCCCGCTTCAGCCATATATAGAAGCTGGCTTTTTCGACCGCCTCCTGTATCCTCCTTATCAGTTTTCTCAGTTCCGAGTTTGAAAACGCAAATCTTCTCTTGAATAGCGTTGTCATTTTTCTTTCAATGAAGCCTCTAGCCCCCACTGCCAGATGGTAGTACTCGACAGTCCATCCCTGTTCTCTGCACTCTTCGATTAGTTTTTCATATCTCTTCTCCTTTTGTTTCTCTGCATTGTCGATGTTTTCTTCCCATGGTACTGTCAGTTATAGCAAGATTCCTATTCTCTGCTCTGTGTTGCATATGACTAAGTCTGGTCTTTTTGTTGTTTTTATAAGTGGAAAAATTGCTAGACTTCCCAAATCCGTGGCCAGCTCCCAGTATCCCTTCCATCTTTCGTCTATCTCATATATTTTATTTGGAGGCCTGATCTTATTATTATTATTATTATTATTATTATCTATTTATTATAGGTTTCGTTGGAGCTCCTGGAGTCTTGCATGCGAAGCGGAGTTACTACCTGCAGCCTACGGTACCATGTTATTCTCTCTTTTCAGCTATCTTATACTTTCCTGATTATTCTGGCCGTGCCAAAGAGGCAAACCTTTTGTAACATTTCTACTGAACGCTCTTTTCTTTATATTCTTTTTGATTGCTCCTGATACTGCTTCCAAGGACCCAACAATGATTTGCACTATCTTCTCCTACTTGTGTGTATACATGCTTGTATGTATGTATAATTAAATTCCATCA
>NC_142939.1:17735715-17745715 GCF_046866305.1 Octopus bimaculoides | reverse complement strand
TTGTTCTGGATGTTATTTATCCACAAGGTCTGTTTGGGTGGTAGAACTCCTGTTCGGATGGGTTTGAGTGAGTATCCTGCTTCTTTTGTGGCTGCAGTGGCTGCCGCATATATCATGTCATTTAGCTCAGTGATATTGCCTGTTGTTTCTGTGGTTGTTAGTTCCGTGACGGCCAGGTTTATGCTATTTATTATTGATGTTGTTTTATTGTCTATTTTGATTTTTGGGAGATATAATCTGTGGTCCATTCTAAGATCTGTGGTTTTCAGTTCTTCGGTTATTTTCATTTTCATAGTATCGTAATTATTAGGTTTCCCTTCGTTATTTCCAGGCTTTATATTTGTTTTGCCTTCCTTTTCATTCATATGTTTGTCTGTGGTGTTCTGGATTGGTGCTTTTTGTACACTATTATACATCTCTACGGTCTGGGTTTGTTGTTTTTTGTTTACTTCGTTTTTGCCGGGCATGTTACGTTTGTCCTCGTGTTTTGCTATCTCAGTGTTTATATTATTATTTGGCATTGCTGTGTGACTACTATCTAGATTTTCCTGATGTATTTTTTCTTTCAATTGTTCTATTTCTATTTCTGATATTTTTTTTGCTTTTAGAATATATCTTCTTATGTTAGCTAGTTTGTTAGGGTTCATTGTTTTATCGAGGTCTATATTTACATTATTTTTCTTCCATGTTTTATATGTATGTGTTGTTGCGTTTTCGTTTTTTGGGTAGAGTACTGCTGTGAAATAGGCGTGTAGGATCGAAATGTGTTCCTCACGTGTCCATTTATGCCGTTTTGGTTTTGTTTGCGGGACATGAGGAACAACGTCCGGCCCTTTATTTTGACGGTCGTCGTTTTCGTAGGGTACCGGTTCGTTTATTTCTGTTGTCAGATTGTTTTGCACAATTATTATTATTATTATTATTATTATTATTATTACTATTATTATTATTATTATTTGTTAAACAGGGAATTCTAAACATTGTGGATATCTAATCTTTGTCTGCTGTAAAGAAAAAGTTTGTCATTTCGACATTTATATTAATTTTTTTCCTAAGCATTGTTCTTTATTTACAAGTATTTTAATATGGCTTCTTGTAGGAGCGCTGGTGATAAACGGGACGACACCGATTATGCTGAGAAGAATTTCGATAAAAATCTAGGAAAAACAAGACTAAATTTCAACCAAAAAAAGGCAAAACGTAAAATAGAAAATAAATAAACTTAAACCAGCAAACACAGTAAACATTTACACTTTTACGAATGAGAAAATAACGAAATTTTAATAAAGTTAATATCAACAGCTGTAGTTTTACTGAGATTTTTATCAATGTGAAATAAAGGATATAGACTGGTAGAAGTGTTGTAAAATGTGACCATACAATTTGAAAAATTCAGATGCACAAAAATAAGCATAACTCAGCAGACTGCAACGAATAGGGCCCATGTGGAAGTTTCCTGATATTTCTAATAACACTTTATTTGTTTGCCTATTTTTCAATAAATTCTCCTACCCTTTCATTATTTTTATTTACTCTTTTCACTCTTTTATGTGTTTCGGTCATTTCACTGCGGCCATGCTGGAGCACCGCCTTTAGTCGAACAGATCGACTCCAGGACTTATTCTTTGTAAGCCTAATACTTATTCTATTGGTCGGTCTGTTGCCGAACTGCTAAGTTACGGGGACGTAAACACACCAGCATTGGTTGTCAAGCGATGATGAGGGAACAGACACAGACACACAGAAACACACACACACACACACACACACACACACACACACATATATATATATATATATATATATATATATATATATATATATATATATATATATGCCCATGGGCATATGGCGCAGTGGTTTAGAGCGCGTACTACTAACCCCAAGATTCCGGGTTCGATTCTAGGCAGCGACCTAAATAATAATAATAACAATAATAATAATAATAATAATAACATGGAAAAATACCTTAGGAATAAGAGCCCAGGTTCGAAATTTTCCCAAGACATCTAATGAAGGCTGGAGGGTATATCAACCGAAACGTTGTGTTAACAACAAACAAGATGAGGTCAAATATCTGTCAAATGCAAATAATGTACATAATTCCTCATCTCTTAAATATAGACGGGCTTCTTTCAGTTTCCATCTACGAAATCCCCTCACAAGGCTTTGGTCGGCCCAAGGTTATAGTAGAAGACACATGCCCAAGGTGCCACAAGTTGGGACTGAACCCGGAACCATGTTGTTGGTAAGCACTCCTGCGCCTTTTACTTTGAGGAAGCCATCTGAGGACTTTTTAAGCTGAGGATCTGGAATAGTACAGAAAGAAGAGTGGCCTGTAACAGGAGAGGCAGCTATAATATCAGGTCTCAGAAACTTCTATTTACAGAGCATGAAATAACATGAAAAGTCGCTTGCTCACTTGTAGTGGTTAGGGCATTCGGTTCATGATTGTAAGATTGTGAGTTCGACTCTGGCAGCGAGTTGTGTACTTGAGCAAGGCACTTTATTTCACGTTGCTCTTGTCTATTTGGCTGGCAAAAATGAGTCGTAACTGCAAATGTTAGGGGGTCAGCCTTGTCATATTTTGTATCACGCTGCACCTCCCTGATAACTATGTTAAGGATACTTGTTATTTCTTTACTACCCACAAGGAGCTATACACAGAGGGAACAATCAAGGACAGACAAACGGATTAAGTCGGTTATACCGACCCCAGTGCGTAACTGGTACTTATTTAATCGACCCCCGAAAGAATGAAAAGCAAAGTCGACTTCGGCAGAATTTGAACTCAGAACGTAGCGGCAGACGAAATACCGCTAAGCATTTCGCCCGGCGTGCTAACGTTTCTGCCAGCTAGCCGCCTTTTTTAAGGATACGTGTTAAGGATACGTGTGTCTGTGGATAGATCAGCCACTTGCGCGTTAATTTCACGAACAGGCGGTTCCGTTGATCGGATCACTCGTCGTCGTAACCGACGGAGTGCCGCTTTGGAGATACACTGAATCAAAATTTTTTTAAAAATAAGAAAATGGGGATATTGTAACTGAAAGTTTCATGATCATGGAACTGCTCATCATTCGAAATCGAAGCTGGTCATAAACAATGGCAGGACCAATAACAACAACAGACACAACAACCACAACAACAACAACACCGAGGAAGTGTAGAAGTTACAGAAATCAAAGGAAAATACTAATAAAATGAAAAGGTCTAATGCCAGGAGGTGACACTTAACACATAAAAGGTGCCAGCCATGTCGACACATGCTCTTTCTCTCCAGGAATTTTGAACACAAAAATACAGAATTTATTTTTTCTGATTGAATTTAAAATGATTGATGAACGTAGTGAAATATTCACCAGCAAAACACATCCATTCGATTATTTGTCAGCTCAGGGAGCAATTGATTCTGCTCTCATTTGAACTGTCAACTCTGTTTTGTCTCTTCCGCCGACAAAAGGTGACAGTACGTTCCATTTTTTCGTTTTGTTTTTCTTATTTTTCGTGTGTGTGTTTTGCCTTTGTTTTGTTATCTTCATTGTCTTTTTGCTTTCATTTTTCTATTTCTTTCTGACTCACACACACGCACATCACACCGTACGTATATATACGTGTGTGCATGTATATGTGTGTGTGTGTGTGTGTGTGTCTGTCTATCTGTATATATGCCCATACACACGCACATACACATACACACACACACAGATATATACATACATACAGATAGATAGATAGATAGATAGATAGATAGATAGATAGATAGATATATTTGTACACACACAGACACATACATATATACATACATATTTCTCTGTAGAATAAGCATTGACCCTAACATAATTTAAATGTAATTGGAACAAATTATATATGATATCAATAGTTAAAAGTGGAAAGTACACTTGATATATAATATCTAAAACATTTATTTAAAAGACCCTTTATTCATAATCTTTATAGGCACAAGACCTGAAATTTCGGGAATGGGGCTATCGATTATATCGATCCATTTCCTTGACTGGTACTTATTTTATCGGCCCCGCCCCCCACCACAAAGAAAATTTCAGGCCTTGTGCCTAGAGTAGAAGAGGTTATTGGGTTCTACAAATATGTATACATATATATTCTTTTACTTGTTTCAGTCATTTGACTGCGGCCATGTTGATGCACCGCCATTAGTCGAACAAATCGACCCAGGACGTATTCTTTGTAAGCCTAGTACTTATTCTATCGGTCTCTTTTGACGAACGGCTAGGTTACTGTGAGCCAATGAAGTGAGGTATTAATGAAGAAATATCTTTTACTTTTTCCAGTCATTGGACTACAGCAATGCTGTGGGACCGCTTTCTTGGGTGTAGCCGAACACATCGACCCCATAACTTACGTTTTTCTGTCTTTTTAAAGTTTGGTACTTATTGTACCGGTACTATTTTGCCGAACCGCTAATTTTTGCTAGATATATACAAATGGATACCAGCTGTCAAGTGCTCGAAGTCAACCACAAACACAAGGACACACACATACCCACTTTCATACATACATACATACATACATACATACATACATATGTTTGTATATATGCATGCAAGGAGAGAGAAAGAGTGGGGGGAGAAAGAATAATTCAAATAAACAGATAAAGACCCTGGTTTCATATGTACAATATATAGAAACACATGTATACAAGTAAAATGAAAAGTCAGACTCAAAATTTTCAGATGATTAGCAGTCAACTACATATATATATAGTTTTTTATTTTCTTTTTTGTTTTATAATAGAGCAAACTTACTCAGATAACATACAGGGTTTCTGGTTTCAGCAGGATGGAGTGGAGCCCCATCCTGCTGAAACCAGATGATATTGTCCCATCCAAGTGAATGCACGAGAGGCATCATCTTGTCAAACATGTCCAGATACGAATCACCTGTCATAGATCCCTCAAAATACAATGGTCCAATTACTTGAGTTTGCCAAATCCCACTCCCACACCTATTATCTTTCCCCCGCGTTGTTCATTATCTGCCTCCACTCAATGACGATGGGTTTGTGACTAATATCGGCAGTTGTGAAAACAGATTAAAAGAGAGAATGATAGAAATTTCACACTTTATGGCATCCTGTATATGTACATATATATGTATATATGTATGTATGTATATATATATTTATATATATATATATATATATATATATATATATATATATATATATATATATATATATATATATATATATATATATATATATATACATACATACATATATACATATATATGTACATATATATATATATATATATATATATATATATATATATATATATATATATATATATATATATATATATATATATATATGCATATATATATATATGTATATATTGGTTTATATATGTATGGAAACTCTTCAACATTAAGAGCAGAGAATGTATGTAGGGGTTTCGCGATTGAATGATATTTCAAGTTTCATTTATTTCTAAATAAATGAATGCACATACATACAAACTTACATACACTCTCTCTCTCTCTCTCTCACTCACACATACACACAGAGAGAGAGAGAGAGAGAGAGAGAGAGAGAGAGAGAGAGAGAGAGAGAGAGAGAGAGAGAGGGAGGGACAATGATTTAAATAGACAGATAATGACCTTGGGTTTAAATGTACAAAGTGTATATACATGTATACAGGAAGACCTCATAAGGTAAAGACTGACGATATACTGCTAAGCTTATCCGGCGTGCTACCTGCCTTAATAATAATAATAATCCTTTCTACTATAGACACAAAGCCTGAAAATTGGAGGAGGGGGGTAGCTGATCACATCGACCCCAGTGTTTCGCTGGTACTTAATTTATCAACCCCGAAAATATGAAAGGAAATGTCGAAACTCTGCGGAATTTGAACTTAGAACGTAACGACGGGCGAAATTCTGCTAATGGAAACATTACTACAAATAGTACATGGATTTACCAAAGAAATAAACATGAAATTTGGCTTAGAAAAGTGTGCCAAAGCATCCTTGAAAAGAGGAAACCTAGTTAAGACTAGCAACATTACACTAGATAAAGCAAATGAAATAAGAGAATTAGACCAAAGCCAGACATACAAATGAACTAGATATGATACAACACACACAAGTGAAAGAGTAAATAGAAAAAGAATACTGTAGACGAGTTGGATTAATATTCAAAACAGAGCTCAATGCGAAAAGGAAGATAATAGGTATCAACACTATAGCTGTCTCAGTTATAAGTAACAGCTACAATATCCTGGACTGGACACTAAATGAACTTATCAAAAGAGACACTGGACACAAAATGACCTAATCAAAAAAGACAGGAAAACAGGAAAAATAAAGGCAGGATTTAGGATGCACCAACAAAATTCTGACACAGAAAGGTTATATATATACAACATATAGAAAGTGGTAGAGGCCTTATACAGCTAGAAAACTATTACAAAAATAACCATCATGGAACTACAAAAATACCTAATTCAGAAGCAAGGAAAACTAATACAAATAGCCAAAAACACGATCAAAACAAAAAATTGTTTTCAGTCTTTAAAGAAGCTGACATTTGTCATAGTACCTAACAACTATGAAGAAAAAGAAAAAACAACAAAAGCTGTAAAACAACTAAAATGCAAACTAAAACTGGAACAGCAACTGACCATGTTAAATCGATGGCAAGAAAAGCCCCTTCATGGCAAATACTGGGTTAAAATTAATGCAAAATAAATAGACAAAGCAAAGTCCCAACAATAGCTGAGAAGCTCAGGACTCAAAGCAGAGACTGAAGGAATTTTAATTGCAACACAAGACCAAAGCCTCCCCACTAGAATTATCAAACACATATAATGAAAAGAAACATAACAAGTAACTGTGGGATATGTAGAGATGGCCAAGAAACAATAAACCATATTGTCACTGGCTGCCCAGTCCTGGCTAAGAAGGAATATATTCACAAACACGACAGAGCTCGGACCTATATGCACTGGAAGCTATGACAACACTATGGAATAACAACAGAAAAAAGATGGTATAGGTACATGCCAGAAAAGATCACAGAAAATGAGAAAGCAACCATACTATGGGATATACCAATACACGCAGATAGAGAAATTAAGGCTAAGAGGCCGGATATAATTGTCAGAGATTATCAAGAGAAAAAAAAAGGCTTTCTAATCGATGTGTCAACAAAGTTTCTCTAAGAGAAATGGAGAAACTTTCAAAATACAAAGATCAGGAAATAGAGTTAACTCGAATGTGGTGTCTATAAACAGAAACAATTCCTGTCATATCAGATTTGCTTGTCAGTTGTTTGACTTTAACCAGTTGAGCATGTCCCTTAGTAGCTGACGATATGTGCATCTCTGATCATGAGCAGAAGTAGTGGGGGAGCATCATAGCCATGTGCTGAAAGGAATTCTTTGGGGTTTGGATAATTCACGTTTGGAAACATTGGTATTTCGTTCAATATCCTTGAAGAACCCTTATTCAGGGACCTTTTGAGTAGGATGGGCTGCTCGACCAGTTCTGCACTGTTGATATCGATATGAGATCACCATCTTATGCACGTATGGTTGTGATGCATGTGCCTGGTGTATCCTTATCAGACGGGTAGTCATGATAGGTATACTGGGCTTCGTATATTTTACCCCAGTGTAACAACAACAACAACAATAATAACAATAATAATAAGAGTGTAAATGTGAATGCATTCTCAGCAAATGAAGTAGAAGTAAAAGGAAGATTTATATCACAATAATACGATGATGACCAACAAGACATAGTGAGGATGCTGTACTTATATATTGGAGAAGACCAGGATCAAGCACCCTCCAATCTCTGGTACATTGAACGACGCAAGCTCAAAGTTGAAACCGTAAAGATAGATTAAGTCCTTAAGCTATTCCAGACGATAAATATAACTGAAACTGACAAGATCATTTGCGCTGTAGCTATGGTTGCTATAAATAGAGTTGGATACAAAAGAAGAGAACAAAGAAAACGTAAAGAACCATTTTGGCGAAGATGAATGTGTGAGAAACAAAGTTAAGAAGACGTTTAGGACAAGTTGATAGATTGAGTAGAGGGGAATTGCAGAACGAAAGCGTAAGAATAATGATGGAAAGACTATATAGAAGAGATAAAGGGTATGACGCCATATTGGAAGAATTGAAACAAAGATATGACAATACGACAAAACAATTGCGTCAAAACATTGTTTGAAGCAAATCAGAAGAAGCTGTTTCAGAACCTAGATGGGCAATTACACGAAACAATGATACAAGATGCAGGGAAAAGCAAGGCATTCTGGAAAGGGATCTGGGACCAACCTGTAGAGCTAAATGATGAAGCGGAGTGGCTGCATGAAATCAAAGATAGGTTAAGAAATATAGTAATCCAAGAAGACACAAAAATAACCCTCTTAAGTACGAAATAGCCCGGGTATGGAAAATGAAGAAGGTGAAGACAGTGCCAATTATTGTTGGGTTCATGGGAACAGTATCAGAAGGCATCAAGAGGAATATAAAGGAAATTGGAATAGAGTGCGCAGTAGAACTGTTACAAAAGGTTTGCCTCTGGAACGGCCAGAATAATCAAGAAAGTATTAGATAGCTGAGAAGAACGGATAACATGGTACCGTAGGCTACAGGTAGCAAGCCCGCTACGCATACAAGACTCCAAGAGCTCCAACAGAACTCTGTGATAAAGTGAAATAATAACAATAGTAATGGTTTCAAATTTTGCTACAAGGGCATCTATTTTGGGTGAGAGGAAATGTCGATTACATCAACCCCAAAGTTCGACAAGTACTTAATTTATCGATCCCGAAAGAATGAAAGGCAAAATCGACCTCGGCGAAATTTGAACTCTGAACATAAGGACGGGCGAAATACCGCTAAGCATTTTGCTCGGTGTGATAACGATTCTGTCAACTCACCGACTTGACAACCCTTTCTACTATGGGGACAAGGCCTTAAATTTGGGTGAGGTGGGTAGTCGATTTCATCGACCCAGTGTTCAACTGGTACTTACTTAATCGTCCCCAAAAGGATGAAATCAAAGTTGAGCCCGGTGGAATTTGAACTCAGAATGTAGCGGCAGAGGGAATACCGCTAAGCATTTCGCTCGGCGTGCTAACGATTCTGCCAGCTCGCCGCCTTATTAATAATAATAATAATAATAATAATAATAATAACTTGTTGACATCGGCGTCATTTGAACACTGGACTGGGGACAATATCCGAAAGCCTTTTGACCGACACTCTAACCATTCTGCTAATCCTGCACCCTTTTATGTCTGCTAACGTTTATATTATGAAGCGAAGATTAATACAATAACTGTGGAAATATTGTAAGGTAAAGAGTGTTTGATTTATTACAGTTCTTGACTCAAATTTTTCATGAACTTATGAAGAAAAAATGGAATTCCATTAGATGTAGGTTTTTTTTCCCTTATAATCGCATCTTCATTCGCGATTACATGAAACTGTAATTTATCAATCGAAAATTATCGGCTATTTTGAAGCAAATATAGAAACAATGTCAGATATATCATCAGTTACTATATATATATCTGAAATAGAAAGACTAAAGGAATATATATATATATATATATATATATATATATATATATATATATATGCATACATATACATAGATATACATTATATATGTAGGTGTGGGTGAGTGTGTGAGAGCATGTGTATGTGTGTGTGTTTGCAGTCTCCGGACATTTTACTCAAGCTGGCCACCGGTAAAAATTAGTATTTAATTTTTACCATGTATTTTTAGATTTATATATATATAGGTAGTGAAGATTGTTTGCCAACATAACATGGCAGTCCTGGCTCAGGACTAATGTTGCTGTAAACCAGAACTGCCATGTTATGTTGGTAAACAATCTTTACTACAAAGTACTGTTGCTGAAAATCTCTTGTTGTGAGATTGAAGAAAAGTAATTTTCTAAATTATATATATATGTGTATATATATAT
>NC_142939.1:17715715-17733215 GCF_046866305.1 Octopus bimaculoides | reverse complement strand
CCTTCTTTAGATGCCCTAAACCATATAGGTTTTCAACATTTGAAAACTTTAGCAAATATGTCATCAAAACTAGAAAATAAAAGAATTACCCGCTTGCTGCTATAACTGTAGCTGAATGAACTTAGGGAGAAAATACTCCAACTATAATTTGGAGTGGCAGAAGTGAATAACACTGGGGGTCATGAGATTTGTTTCTTTATATGGTCATAGCGAATTTATAGCCATAGTAATGTAGGGGAGCTTGCTTACAAACCACATGGTTCTGGGTTCAGTCCCACTGCGTGGCACCTTGGGCAAGTGTCTTCTACTATAGCCTCAAGCCAACCAAAGCCTTGTGAGTGGATTTGGTAGACGGAAACTGAAAGAAGCCCGTCGTATATATGTATATATATATATATATATATGTATGTGTATGTATATGTTTGTGTGTCTGTGTGTGTCCCCCCCCCAACATCGCTTGACAACCGCTGCTGGTGTGTTTATGTCCCCGTAACTTAGCGGTTCGGCAAAAGAGACCGATAGAATAAGTACTAGGCTTACAAAGAATAAGTCCTGGGGTCGATTTGCTCGACTAAAGGCGGTGCTCCAGCATGGCCGCAGTCAAATGACTGAATCAAGTAAAAGAGTAAAAGAGTAAAAGAGTATTTGGCAGTAATTAATTTATTATCAGCAACAAGAACTTAACTGTCAATTCCCAGTGGTTTTAATTCTTAGTGGACGTAGCATACTAGCTATATTAGATCTTTTGATATAGTGATAAGGAGATAGAAATAATTGTAGCTATATTAATATCTCATAACCCACATTGTTATTCGCCTCTACCAATCCAAATAATAGTTGCGGTATTTTCTCCCTAAGTTCATTCTACTACAATAGTAGCAGCAAGCATGTAAT
Source organism: Octopus bimaculoides (assembly GCF_046866305.1). Classification (NCBI taxonomy): domain Eukaryota; kingdom Metazoa; phylum Mollusca; class Cephalopoda; order Octopoda; family Octopodidae; genus Octopus; species Octopus bimaculoides. Next base: position 17,732,321 of record NC_142939.1, on the reverse strand, counting down.
TCTTTTATTCTCTAGTTCTGATGAAATATTTGCTAAAAATTACAATGGAGTAACCTGTATGTTGAAAATGTATATGGTCTTAGACATCCGAGGAAGGCGGTGTATTTCAAACTGATGTAATGCTTGGATTGTTCGATTAAATGGAGCTGCCTGAAACGGCCGTAGTGCAGTAATACCTTTACATCCTTGTCACACTATTTGCTTTTTATTCAGCTTATTTCGAGCTGTACAGATAATACTGGACTGACTTGGTGCCTGAACTTATGTACCTAATTCAACTGAAACTTAATTATTTCTTATATATATGTGTGTATATATACATATATATATGTGTGTATATATACATACATATATGTATTTATGTATACACAAATATTAAATATGTACATATATATATTGTATGTGTGTGTATGAGTGTATAATTTAACATACTCATCGATTTCTACTCATTTACTTATTTATTGTTACTAAAATTCTCGTTGTAACTGGCAACCTTTTCACTAGTCATTGACTCTGTCCATTATCGGAAATGCGTCCGATAACGGACATAGTCAACGACTATTGAAAAGGTTGCAAATCGCAACGAAAATTTTAGGAAAAATATATAAATGAGTGGAAATCGATGAGTATGTTAAATTAATAAGGCACCAAAAGAGAATGACTCTCCCCAGACACAATGATATATATATATATATATATGCATATGTGTGTGGATGTGCCTGTAGGTGTGAATATGTATATATGTGTATTTGTATGTATTGATATATACGCACAACTTTGAGCATGTGCGCAAATAGCACATGAAGATCTCTCAATACGTTACATAGAGGAAATATCTGGAGACAGCTATTTAATCCACGACCATTAGTCAGCGTTTCACAGGCACGAGCAGATTTTTGCCATGTATTATTGGAGGCGTTTTGCTGGAGACGTTTTGCTGGAGACGTTTTGCTGGAGACGTTTTGCTGGAGACGTTTTGCTGGAGGCGTTTTTCTCATATCTAAGTTACATTTAAGGATATATCGCATGTCCTAATTCAAATTGTTGATGACTGATCTATTTTTATAAGATTAGTACAAGAAATTGCTAGATTTGGACGGCACAAATAAACTATAAAGGCGGCAGTTTGATCGGGCTTAACTTTCCATAGCTAGGGACTTACTATGGAATCGATTTTTTTTATTTAGTTCTTTGAAATTAGTCCAAGATAAATGTTTGTGCGTGGCAAGAGATAATTTTGATAATTTTGGAGGTACTAGTAATGAATAGCACCTGAGGAATTAGAAAATGCAATGTCTTAGATAGGCAGAGCCTTCAATTACGTAATCAAATTATGTATAGAAGGTTCCTACCAGTAATGCTCCAAGTTATGTTGAGACAATTGTTGCTGATCATTAACCTTACAAATGAAACGAGACAGAATTAATATAATAAGTCATTTTACTATTTGATTATACTATTTTTTTAAGGTTAACCTTACTATAATACCTATTCAAACTTTTGTGGTATTTATGGGTGATAAGAAACTGGTGTCTAACAAGAGATAGCGAGTGTCTATAATTGTAAGGACGTCTAAATTACTGGATTATTACTATGAATGCATCAAATTAGTATGGATGAATGTATATATAAATTAGAAAATGGAGATATAACGTTAATATAATTTATCATCTACAAAAATCCAACATATTCTCTTACAGCTGTTTCAATTTAGTCGAAAAGATTAAATTATGAAAATTAAATCATTATATTAGGCAAAATTTCATCAGAGGAGTAGAAAAGATATACCGATAAGTTAATTGGTTTCATGTTTTCAAATCATCTCAGTAGACTGAGAATGTGTGTTTGTGTGTGTGTGTGTGTGCGCGCGCGCGCGTTTGTGTGTGTGTGTCTGTATGAAGGCGCATGGCTTAGTGGTTAGGGTTTTGCAATCACGATCGCGAGATCGTGGTTTCGATTCCCAGACCGGGCGTTGCATTGTGCTCTTGAACAAAGCACTTTATTTCATGCTGCTCTCCGATCATTTCATCACCTGACATGTGGCACACTTTTGCACCTGTACAGGTAATGTCGATCTGACGGAGGGAGTGAGCTAACGTGCACAATATAAACAAATCATTTGTGTTGTTGTTCAACCAGAAATTGCCGAACTCCCATACGTTGTCTAACGACGGGGGAATCCATGATGTGTGTCTGTGTGTGTGCGTGTGCGTGAGTGAATGTGTTTGCATAAATATACGTGCATAAATATGTGTGTGTGTGTGCGCGAGCATGTGAGTGAGAGCGTGTGTATGTATAAATATATGTACATACATCTGTGTGTATGTGCGCGTGCGTGTGTGTGTGCGTGTGTGTGTGGATAAATCGATAGATTGGTACATGGATGAATATAAGTACAGACATCATAAACGGCAACAATTTCTAGTAGATTCCGTCATGTAGGTTCTTCGTGCAGTCTAATGAAACAATAAGGCGAGACTGATAAAAATAAATGTCATTATTCAAGATAAAGAAAAAATATCACTTCAGCCTATATTTAGTATTGAGTTCTATATCGCAAAATGCTTAATCAGTGTGTATCAGGCATCCATGTGTGCTAAATACCTAGACATTACTCAATGGAATAGAAGCAAACTTTTTCACCTTTCAGTCATGCTTACCTCCGTAAATAAATATAGATAAATAAAGATAGATAGATAGAGAGAGAGAGAGAGAGAGAGAGAGAGAGAGAGAGAGAGAGAGATACACACACACTCACACACACATATATATATATACGTGTGTGTGTTTAAATACTTACAAACATGCACACATGCATATATGCATATATATATATATATATATACACACACACATAGCTATATGCAAATATATAGCATACGTAGATATATACGTATGTACATACATGCATAAATACATACATAATTTCATTGCTATAATTGTAACTTTGTTTAGAAATCAGTCAATAGAAACGTATGAGCTATTTCTCATTTTCAGCGCCATATTGATTTAAATTCTTCCACTATTCTCCAGCATTTTTCGCCAAATTCACATATAATTGTACGCTGAAGCAATTTGGGATGTTTGTTTGTATTCATACTTTCGTCCTTTTAGGGTTTTTTTGTTCTTTATTTGTTTCTTTTTGTTTCTTTTTTTTTTTGGCTTTTCAAGACTTTCATGTGAGCTAACGTAAAAATGAGTGTCTTAAAACGTGTCTGTTTGACTTCAGTGTAACAGAATGAATAAAATGCTGTCGTGGTGGGGATGTGGGTGGTGATATGTTTGTGGTGGTGTGTTGGGTCGTAGGTGGAAGTAACAGTAGTGATGCCAGCGATGGCGGACGGGAATACAATCTCAAAATAGCACGTCAATGAATGGGTGAAGCTGGCAATAAAAAAAAAAAACTGCACGAATGTCTGCCTTATTGATTGTCATTTCTTTTTTACCAATAAGTATCAATAATCAATTACACATACCTGTAGCAGCAACACAGTCAATACAGAAATTGAATTATTACAAATCTATAACTTCCATCAAATTGTTAAATCAAATTTCGTTCCAAACTATTTTTCTTTAGTCGTCACCATTGTCATGGTTGGAGTTTCTCTTGTTGCTGTTGCTCTCTTATACCTATTCTTCTAGTTGTTGTTGTTGTACCTGTTGTTGTTTCCAGTTGTTGGTTTTATTACTCTTCTAGCTGTTGCAGTACCTGTTGTTGTGTTGCTGCTTCAGAAACTTTGCGGTCTGATATGGACAATATATATAGAAAGATAAGAGGGAAAAAAATTACTCTATAGCTATATAAACTCTTTTACTTCTCATTTTATTCCTACTTAAATACATACACGCGCATACACACACGCAAATACATACATTCATAGATATACCATAAGTGTGAGTGTGCGTGCGTGCGTGTGTGTATATATACGTTTATGTAAATGTACAATTATATACATATATATGAATATGAGTGTATATACATACAGACACCCATATATATATATATATATATATATATATATATATATATATATATATATATATATATATATATGAGTGTATGCGTGTTTGTATTTGTGTGCACGTGTGTGTGTATATATATATTTATGTATTTGTACAGTTACATGCATATATATAATATGAGTCTATACGCTCTGTGTGTATGTATGTGTGAATATATACATTTATGTATTTGTACAATGATATACATATACATGAATATGAGTGTATACACATACACACACTTGCGTGCGTGTGTGCGTGCGTGCATGCGTGTTTGTGAGTGCGTGTGCGTATCTGTGTACGTGTGTATAGAACTATGACAATTCCATCCACCTAATTATCCAATATGAATCGTGCAGACGACCACCGTATCTATGTATATGTATACATATATATATATATATATATATATATATATATATATATATATATATATATATATTGCAATCCATTTTTCTCAATAATTTCCATCTTGATTTCTCTGTTCTTTTCCTTTCAAAACTTTCTCTCTCTCTCTCTCTCTCTCTCTCTCTCTCTCTCTCTCTCTCTCTCTCTCTCTCTCTCTCTCTCTCTCTCTCTCTCTCTCTCACACAGATAGACAGATATATGCAACGCAATTTAAATAATATGTACACATATGCATAAATATACATAAAAATATAAATATATATATCTATATATCTATATATGTATATATATATATATATATATATATATATATGTATGTATGTATGTATATACACATGCATACTTATACACACGCACATATATATACCATTACTATTATTATTATAACATTGAGCGCCACGCATCCTTTTCCAAATAAGTTTTATCTATCTATATATATATATATATATATATATATATATATATATATATATATATACACACATATATATATATATATATACATATATATATATATATATATATATATATATATATATATATATATATATATATACATATATATATATATATATATATATATATATATATATATATATATATATATATATATATATATATATATATATATATATATATATATATATATATATATATATATATATATATACATATATATATATATATACATACAAATAATAAATGAGTAGATGCATATATACGTACATACATATAAATATATGTATATATATATATATAAATATACATATATACATACATATATGTATACATATATATATGCGTGTGTGTGCGTGTGTGTGTGTGTGTGTGTGTACATGCATATATGTATATTTAGATATCTGTATGCAGCCTCCTTTCCGATGTTTGTGTGTGTATATATAAATACACCCACATCTCGCTTACATACATACATATATATATATATGTATATATATATGTATACATATATACAAAAGTACATCTATATAAGTACATATATATTTTGCAAATGTGTCTGTGTGCGTGTGCATTCGTGTGTTTTGCGTGCGTCTGTGAATATGTGGTGTGTTAGTGAGGGGGGCAGTATTTGAATTGAGAGAGAGGCAGAGAAAAATAAGCCTGCATGTGTATGCATATATGTATGTGTGAATGTCTGCGTATACCATTCCTATGAAACATCCTTTCCCGCTGCCTGTCTGTTTCCCATAATGCTATCAACATTAGTCTTCTTTTATTCCATTTCAATATGTCTATCTTCAATTACACACAAGCGCACAGATGCACATACAAACATATAAACACACATATACCTATATGTACATATACGTATATATACACACAAACACATATATACACACACACACATATATATATATATATATATGTGCAGGTATTAGTGTTCCTTTTTATCTGTAGTTCTATATAAAACAGTCTGATATGAAACCGAAGGATCGCTCCATACTTTTTAGTGGACGACATATTTATTAATTTTTACAAATAAAGCATTGACATGACTTTAAAGTCTTCATTTTCCCAGCAGTCATTTGATTCAGATGTGCGTTGTGTAGAAGTCACTATCAACCACTTCTCTGCGTATATAATATATATATATATATATATATATATATATATATATATATATATATATATATATATATATATATATATATATATATATATATATATATATATATATATATATATATGTGTGTGTGTGTGTGTGTATGTATATATATATATAATTATATTTATTTCTTCTATCTTAATGAATAAAAATTCTTCGGATAGAATAAATGGGTTAATAGAAACCAATGTAGCAAAGAACTCAAAATAACTGTGGTGTAGTTGCTGTTTTTAAGGCACGAACTCCTTGAAATTTTGGGTATTTGAGTATATTTAAAAATTTAAGGAATGGAGAAAACGCATGTTATAATTGCATACTTTATTCCTACATATGTTTCAAAGGATTACAACCTATGTGATCCATAGGGATCTGTGATGTTAAAATTGTAACCTTCTCTTCAGGGAATGCATGGGAATCATCTTAAACGTAAGACGTTATGACCGAGTATATATATATATGTATACATAATATACCTGCATATATATATATAACCCATTCGTCAGGATATGCAGAGAAATAAATCGTTGCTCAGATTTTTGAGAGAGAATGGTGACATACGCAGGCTGGTGTTATCAACTGAAACTAACAGTTAACAACAGAAAAGAGCTACACGAAGCAGACTGGTTACTATAACGACACCAGTCTGCGCTTATCACCATCACCCTCCACACACACTCACATCCGAACAACTACCTCTTCTATCCCTCATTTCACTACCTGTCCTGAAGAAGCGGTCATAACCCCAAAATATCGAAATATACGACAAAACAGCAACTGTTTTTCTCTTTTCTTTTTTGTGGTTTAATTTGTTGTTCATCTCTCATTGTTCCGGCCTTATCTAAAAAATTCATTTTACGTTCTAACCCTAAATATTATATAATTATCTGTACTTACTCTTTAATGTAAACTTCACTAATGCGAATTATTGAGATGTACTTCAGTTATTCCTTGTGAACCAGTGTCACACAAACAACACAAATAAATATAGTTTAATGTTTTTCACAACATCGAAGCGTCGAGAAACACAAAATGGTGAAATGATTCGTTTTAACATTGAAACTCAAAGTGGATAAAGCAATAAGTAATAGCAAGTGCATATTGTGTTAAAAAGAAACTTTTGCATAGGAAAGCCTGAAGGTTATCCGTTTGCTTTTATGTATATTTATGCATAAATCTGCTTGACATTAAACTGAATGACCGCACCATACTTTTTTTGAAAATTACCTGGAAAAGGTCGGTAGTAACTTCGAAGTTTCGACTTGTTTGCCTCATCAGACAGTGATGGCAACCTAACCGAAACTTTGAAATCACTGTCAACCTTTTGCTTATAAAATATGTTTGAGTAAATGTGTGTGTACGCGCGTGTGTGTGTGTGTGCGTGTGTGCGTGTGTGTGTGCGTGTGTATTTGTGCGTGTGTGCGCGCATGTGTGTGTGTGTGTGTGTGTGTGTGTGTGTGTGTGTGTGTGAGTGAGTGTGTGTGTGTATTATCCTTTTGAAGTCGTATTTAGTGTTGTTGATTTATTTCGACGTTTAACATAGCTTCCAGGACAAAACAAAATTGTTTTGCAACGTTGCCGCTATTTATATAATTGGCGCTATTGTTGTTGTTGTTGTTGTAGTTGCTGTTATTGTTGTTCTTAGTGATGGGGTGATGTTGTTGTTGTTGTTAGTGGTGGTGGTGGTGATATTATTGTTGTTGCACTTCAATAAAAACCCAATTCAATTAATCTAATTAATCCAATCTATTCCTGAAATATTTCATCTAAATATTTTACGTACGCATAGATTATTTCGATTTAAAAAAATAGCGTTATACACGTATATATACACACACGTGTGCACGCACGCACACATACACACACACACATATGTTATAAATATATATATATATATATATATATATACATATATACATATTTATATATTTATATATATATATATATATATATATATATATATATATATATATGTATATTCTAGTTTCTCGTCTGAGGATTGACTCTTTTAGTCTTCTATTTAAGTAAGGAACAAGATTTCGTTGTCACAATTTTTTCTTATTTGTTTGCATTATTTAATTTCATAGAATTCATAATGTCATTATTCACACACATACGCGCGCTCACAGATGCAAACATACTTACACGACCGTCTAACTGTAAATTCGCATTCTTTTTCTTTTCTTCTGTAATTAAACAGTAGCCATGTTGGGAATAAGTATTCAAGGGTCAATTCTATGGTATGGGCCCCAGGTACTTAGTTTGTACGCTTTGAATGCAGTTTGTTGAACTGTTACATACGGTAGACAAACACTTGCACCAATTCTTAAGCGCTAACGTAAAAGCCAGGCTGAGACGCACAAAACATAGTAAATATATGCCTATTTGGAGTGTGTGTGTGTGTGTGTGTGTGTGTGTATGTGCGTGCGTGTATATATTCAATACAGGCTTTGGCATGGTTTCCGTCGAAGAAATATCTCTCTCAGACAAGAAGATACTGGCAAACACGAGTTTATAATAAAAGATACTTGCCTAAGTTGCGACTCAAAGTAATCGTCCTCGGAATTACGTTACTGTGAAGAAAACTTGTTAACGACATAATCATAACACACACACATATACACACACACACACACACACACACACACACACACACACATACACACACACACTCACACACACACACACACACACACACATACACACACACATAAATATACATATATATATATATATATATATACATTCTCTAATTCTTTTCCTCTCCCCTTCACCGTTCGCTATCTGTTCCGCTCTCTTTCCCACTCTTCCTCTTTACACTCTCGTTGCTTACACGTGACCATCGGCCATCTTTCTTTTCCTAACTTGAGCTTCTTTCTTTCTTTTTGATCTGCCACATAGATCACACGCATTCTTGTCTGTCTCCTCTTCTATCTTTTCTCCTGTCAAAGCTTGTTCCTCCAGCATTCGCCACCTCACCTCGTTATGCCCTATATGTATAGACATATATATGTAAGTATGTACATACATGTATGTATATATGCAAATATATATTATATTATTTATATTATCATATGATTGAACACATGTATTTCCAAGTGAGTATATATATATATATATAAAACCAAGGGTTCCAGAGCGATCTCTTTACCCATAGAACCATGCCAGCTCATGTGAGTGCATATGTGTCTCATCTGATTCTTGTGTTGCTATTCTTGCCGTTGTCATTTTATATTTCTGCGCTCGTAAGGTGGCGAGCTGGCAGAGACGTTAGCACGCCGTGACAAATGCTTAGCATTTTTCGTCTGTCTTGACGTTGTAAGTTCAAATTCCGCCGAGGTCGACTTTGCTTTTCATCCTTTCGGGGTTTACTGAATAAGTGTCAGTTACGCACTGGGGTCGATGTAATCGACCCGTTTGTCTGTCCTTGTTTGTCCCCTCTGTGTGTAGCCCCTTGTGGGTAGTAAAGAAATAATAAACGTTAGCAAGCCGTGCTTTCGTCTGTCTTGACGTAGTGAGTTCAAATCCCACCATGGTCGATTTTGCCTTCCATCCTTTCAGGGTCGATAAATTAAGTACCAGCTGCGTACTGAGGTCGATCTAATCGACTGCCCCCTCTCCTCATAAATGTCAGGCCTTGTGCCAAGAGTAGGAATGAATATTTCAGGCTTTGGCCAGTTCAAATAAGATCCACAAGTGATCAGATATATTTCAACACAAACCTGAGCATCACCTTGTTTCGGAGGCATTGTATATCGAGGACTACATTATCCAATATTATCATTATATTTTAAAGGACAGTGGATATTTATTAAAAGAAAAAATTAGCTGCTACTTCTAGCAAGTTAAATGACCATGCAGTGATCCACCTTCTGTCTCCCTCCCTCTTATTCCCTCTGTGAATGCGCGTTTATGATTGTGTGTGTGTGTGTGTGTGTGTGTGTGTGTGTGTGTGTGTGTTTGTGAGTATGTGCGTGTGTGATCGTGTGTGTGTGTGTATGTGTGTGACTGGAGTTATAAATGGAAATGAAAGATGTCTAACGTATTTAATGTCTACCAAACATGTCTGCTTGTCCGTGTCGTCAATCGTTTTATGATGTCCATTTATGGAGTCTCATTGACGCATTTATATCATATTTCTAAATGTTAAACAATGTTAAACATATATTTATGTAGATAATGGCCATTGTGACGACGACGACGACGACGACAATAATCATTTTGATCATGGCTACGAAGATAAAGATGATACAAGACAATAATGTTTATGACGATAGTGACCGTTTTGCTGATGCTGGATGAGGATGACTGATGATGGTGTTGGTGATGGTGGTGGTGGTGGTGGTGGTGGTGGTGGTGGTGGTGGTGGTGGTGGTGGTGGTGGTGGTGGTGGTGGCGGCGGCAGTGTCGACAATGGTAGTTGTGGTGGTAGTTATGGTGACGATGGTGATGATTGTGGCAGTGGTGGCTGTGGTGGTGGTGGTGGTGGTGGTGGTGGTGGCGGTGGTGGCAATGATGGTGACGATGATGGTGATGATGACGACGATGATGGTAATGAAGGTGATAATGATGATGATGGTAATGGTGGGGGTAGTGGTGGTGGTGGGGAGTGGGTGCTGCTGCGGCTGCTGCTGGTGAATATAGTGACAACGATGATGATGATGGTGGTGGTGATGATGACGATGGTGGTGATAAGTGATTGCAATAATGAGTCAAGGAAGGTGGGTATCTTTTATTTAAGTTTATTCAATGATAAACTGGCCTGGATTTTCAAAACCTTAAATTAACCTCAAATAAAAAACCTCTTTGGATAAATGCTCACATTTACGATACACTGCTATTAGTAGACACACAAGCAGTTAAAAACCATATCGTAAAGGTAATATGTCTTCGGTTGACTGATAAAGATTCACTCACAGTTTCTGTCCTTCTATAATTGTGTGAAAAGAAGAACCCGGTCAAATTAACACAAGATAATATATTAGAAAGAGAAGAAAAGCAGCAGCAAATGTAAGAGAATTTCAAGACTCTTGTAGAGTAATACCCACGCAAATGTAGAGGCGTAGCGTGCACACTGACATCCAAAATCTATCTGTGGTAGCATACACAAACATATGAAATACAATATGAAGATGAAGGCGCGGTTCTGTGATGAGAAATTTGCTTCCCAACCGCTTGACTATTTACTGCTTCCATACTAAAGACTTTTCGAGTATTCCATTCGCAAATTATTAATATTAAAATTATTACGTAACTCCGAGCTTCCTGAAACAGCTGTCGTGTTCAGAAACTATGTACTTTATTTTCTTCTCTATTTGTTAGGCTGTAGGTAAATATATTTATATATATATATATATATATATATATATATATATATATATATATATATATATATTTATATATATATATACCTATATAAATATATATAGATAGATAGATAGATATATGTACTAGTTAAAGTACCCGTCCTTTGAACGGTTTAAGTTGCTCCTTGTACCAGCTCGTTAACCGAGTGAAAACAAAGTTTTTATAACCTCAAGATGAGTCGTTATTGTTGCTAATAAAACTACAAAATACCGTCTTGTAGAACTGAACAACTAGCATACAGGAAGTCATCGATTTATTTGCACGCGTATGATAATTATCATATCTTAACAGAGATTCGCATCGATGCACTTGTTAAATCGATTCATGCGATTGATAGCGCAGAGGGTAGAATCGCAAAAATAACGTGTCAAATTGTACAAATGAAAGAAAATATAAGTTGTCATACATTATGAGAACAAAAGTTTTTAAATCGTACCCAACCTGTTCGGAGACTAAAGTACTGAAAAACAATGACAATGTGAAGCAAAAAAATTAAAGACTATAGCTAGAAATTAAAATTGTAAGCCCTTTGGCTCCAACAGACGGCCTAAGTATAAGTGGAAAGAACCAATACAGATTAGTGCTTTAAGACCGTATATCAGAGGGTTAAACATTTTGGAAATAGCTCCATTAATTTACTCAAAGTTTGGCGAACGAACAGTTGACAGTTTATTTACCGAAACAACGCCTAACGTTTGTAAACAGGAATCCAATAAAAACGAAATACAATAAGTGTGATAATGCTTACGTCTTCCATAACTGATACTCACCTTTCGACTACCCTGCATTATTTTCTACAAACAATTTTGATGAATAATGCACATTTTGATGAATAATGCACATTTTGATGAATAATGCACATTTTGATGAATAATGCACATTTTGTTGAATAATGCACATTTTTAGCGCTAGTCAAAGTTATAATAAACTTTTAAAAATACATTTATTATGGTACTTCCTATACAAAATTGTCTACTATATAAGAAAACAAAATGACCGCCCTAATTTGACCAACCAATGTAAAAAAAAAACCTTTTCAAAATTTGCTTCAGAAACCGTTTATGCCCAGCAAAAAAAAAAAATACGTCTTGTTTTCATGCCTTATTACCGCAGCATTTTCGCGCAATCTTTGAGTGCACTTAACAGCTGATTGAGTAAAGCTCATGTATGAGTACAACATCATCTCGATTCTCGAACTGATCAACAGGCTCCAATCTCGATTTTCGAAAAACAATAAGTAGATGCAGTTCTTGCTGGGTGGCATACGAAGCTCTGTATAAAATTTCAACGAAATCAGTTGAAAGGTTCAAAACATAATTGCTGTCGTAGGGAATTATCCACACACGCACACACACAGAAAGCAGCTTTATCATAAATGTAAGATATATATATATCTATATCTATATATATATATATATATATATATATATATATATATATATATATACATATATAATAAAGGTGGCTAGACACAATATAAATGGCAGTTATGATTGTACTCCATCTTGAATTTTTTTTTATTTTCTTCTAAAAAGGAATTCACATGCGAAACGTCGGTTGTCAAGCGATGGTGGCGAGACAAACACAGACAAACATATATATATATATATATATATATATATATATATATATATATATATATATGACGGTCTTCTTTCAGCTTCCGTCTACCAAATCCACTCACGAGACTTTGATCGGCTTCAGGATATAGTAGAAGACACTTGCCCAAGATGCCAAGCAGTGGGACTGAACGCGGAACCATGTGGTTGGTTGCTAAGCAAGCTACTTACGACACAAACAAGCCTGCGCCTATCATATATATATATATATATATATATATATATATATACATAAATATTATGTATATATATATATATATATATATAATACATACACAGCAAACGCAAACACACATAGGCATAGATAAAACGACCAATTAACACGGGTGACTCAAATTATGTTGCATTCTAAGTGTAATAGACAGAACTCGAGGATCCTATCCATTTTGGTAACCTCTTGTCAAACTTAAGTCAATTATTGCAATTAAATTAATTCTCACCACTAATTAGGCTCCCAAAACCTAAATACTAATCAATACATCAATATACATATACACACACAGACACACATCCCAATGACACAGAAGCACATATACATACATACATACATACATACATATATATATATATATATATATATATATATATATATATATATATATATATATATATATATATATATATATATATATATATATATATATATGTATATTTATACGTAATGCATACATACATATATATATATATACATAATACATACATATAAATATATACACATTTACATAATACATACATATATATGCATATATATAATACATGCATACCTAAATACATATATATATATATATATATATATATATATATATATATATATACATATAAACAAACATACATATATATGTATGTATGTCAGACATACAGACATACACATTTTTATAGATGCATATATATATATATATATATATATATATATATATATATATATATATATATATATATATATATATATACATATATACACATATACTTATATACATACACACACTGTTGTATCTGATAGACACATTGATATTCATGTATGCGTATCGCGTATGCAAATACAATGTAAACTGAGACGTGTTGACCTTGGAGTACAAGAGTCTACCGAAAATTGAATAATGTAATATGTCCGTATGTATGGTGCCAGAGCGAAACTTGCTGAAGGCGAGGATAACTTTTGTTGTAGATACAACGAAAGGCAAAGAAGACAGGTGTGCTGTCGCTAAACTAGTTTCTGTAACTAATTTGTCTTTTACTCTTTGTGTTTCGTCTACCGTTTATAATTTGTCAGACATTTGTGTCATCCATCAAACACACAGATATACATAAGACAAACACTTACAGCTTAAATGTGTTTCCGTCCTTCATTGCGTCTCACTCTGCACGCCCACACACCTACACATATATACACAGAAAACATATCCTCCTACTTTTAGAGAGATTTGCTAGAACAGACTGTATTACTACAATCTAATACAGCAGTATTTATACACACATACACATATATACACACACACACAGATATAGATATTCACACATATACACATGTATATGTACATACATATATATACACACCTATATATATACTTATGTATATATATACATATGTACATATGTATGTATATATCCCATATATGTATGTACATAAATGTATATATATATATATATATGCATGTATGTATATATATATATATATATATATATATATATATATATATATATATATATATATATATATACATATGCATGTATATATATATGTATGTATATGTATATATATATATATATATATATATATATATATATATATATATATATATATATATATATATATATATATATAACACTATCCATATCACGTCCTCACTTTGTTTTTTGTTTTTTGTTATTGTTTTTTGAACTTATATATATATATATATATATATATATATATACATATATGGGAGAATGTACGAAAAAAGACAATAACAGACGAGGACAGGTGGTGTAAACAACAAAGGGATGTATTAGTATGACGCTCGGGAATACGGAAAGTATGAACATATATATATTTATGTGTATATGTATGTATTTAACTGAGTTGGAACAGCTCTAATAATTTTAGTATTACTGATGTCACATACGCAATGCATGTGTTTTATTTAAACACTTTTCCCTGCGGTGTTTTCGTCCAGGAAAAGCCCCTTTAAGACGTTGAGTATTAAAAACAACGTATATCTCAAAACTAGTTAAAATTTTCTAGAGTAAGCTGTGTTCTGTTGAATGATAATTAGGTCGTATGGCAGGTTGTGATGGCAAGGTGTTATGGGAAAGTTTGAATGATTAAATTTGAGTATCCGCTATCGTTTAGAATGTATTCATTCTTGTGGAGCTTTGTAATCAGAGAGATATATAACCAGTGTTATATATTTAAGTGTGTCTTCTTCAAGTCAAAGAGGTTCACAAAATAATGTATTTAAGTTCAGCAGTTGTGTATTTGGATTAGTTGTTGGTTAAAAGGAACCGAGGTTCTGACTGATGGTCCGTTGAAGTTGTCTGACTTGACATCGATAAGGTGCCTATATCTTTCATGCATAAAGAAATGAGCTAATTCTTCCCCAGTGCATAACAACAACCTGATGATAGTCTCAAGTTCGTCGTTCTTAAAAAAGGCCATTTGATGTGGCGTTCTTGGTCACATTGTGACAGTCGTATTTGAAGATAAAATGAAACCAAGGTATCGAAAGCAGGTTACCTGTTTGATCAAGTTGTTACTGTCGACAGTTTTAATCTTTTGTAGGGTAGATCTTGAAGGAGGTTAACACAGGATTTTGTGTCGCTGATATTAACTCTCAGACTAATCGTTATATGCTGAGACCACAAAATCAGTTGCTGGAAATTAATTTGATCACGATTGATTACTGCATTACCATCTGCATACTGCTCCTCTGCAATGGTATTTGTTGATATTTTATACCTTGTTAATGTGAGGACGTATGACGAAGTGGTTAGGATGCTTGACTCACCATCGTGAGATCTTGGTTTCAATTCATAGACCGAATGGTACGTTGTGTTCTTCAGCAAAACACTTCATTTCACGTTGTTCTGTGTTCACTCTGACACCTGACGCGTGGTACACTGTGCACCTCTTAAGGAAACGTCGATTTGTTGGATAGAGGGAGCCAATGTATGGCACGCTCATTTGTGCAGCTTGTGCAGTTTCTTCATCATGAAATCACAGAACTGTCTTTCACAAACTAGAGTGGTTAGAGTTCCTGTGTATATACGACTGTATTTTCTTCCTGGAAAATGCTAGGGAATAGTGAAGAGCAAACTAAGATCAGGAACTTTCTTCCTACCATTTTCAAAGTGTTTAAATCAAATACTTCTTAATAACGTTGTCTACCAACACTATATACAATGTATTTTAATTTGCATAAGATATATATACACCACCGTTAACAAACATAAGCACATAATATATACATATGCATATATCTATATATAAATAAAGATCTATATAGCCGTATATATGCTTGTGTGTACATGTCAATCAATATATATATATATATATATATATATATACATATATATATATATACATATATATATATATATGTGTGTATATATG
>NC_142939.1:17693215-17713215 GCF_046866305.1 Octopus bimaculoides | reverse complement strand
ATATACATACATACATGTATGAATGTATGTATATATATGTATATGCATATATTCATATATGCATATATATATATATACATATGCATACATATACTCACATAAGCATACTATATGTATATATATATATGTGTGTGTGTGTGTGTGTCTGTCTGTCTGAATGTAGGAGTGGCTCTGTGGTAAGTAACTTGCTTACCAACCACATGGTTCCGGGTTCAGTCCCACTGCGTGGTACCTTGGGTAAGTGTCTTCTACTATAGCCTCGGGCCGACCAAAGCCTTGTGAGTGGATTTGGCAGACGGAAACTGAAAGAAGCCCGTATGTGCGTGTGTGTGTGTGTGTGCGTGGGGGGGGGTGTCCCCAACTGATGCTGGAGTGTTTATATCTCCTTCTTGAGTGGACGATATTCTCAAAATAAAATATGCATCATATTTAATGGGATGTAATACGCACTTTTTGTTTGTTTGATTTTTCGAAAAATATCTCAAAATCTTCCCCCTGTCTTTTGCATGTGAAGTTGGTCCACTCATATGCTAATCTTGTCCCTGAGCTCACATCTAAAGGTTAATTTTAATCTGGACGGTCTTTTCTACCTAGCGTCACTCCATAATAATACTATTAACTTAAACCTTATTATTATTCATGGTATGCACGAATGTTTTATATAAGAAATCAATATCCTTGACACCAGAGCACAGTCAGTTTCCTTAGATATCGTGGGACTTTCTTACAATTCTTTCTGTTCTCCTTGTACCTTTAGTAGGAAGGACAATTATCATTGTTACTTGTCCTATATTATGTAATATATTTCTAGATTACTCTAAATATTACGTTTTTTCTTCCCAGAGTATGCGCTGTCGAAATTGGGGTGCGTCTAATACGGCCGAGATTTTATGCTGTCAACTACAGTTGTTTGTTTCGAGGAGGTATGTGAGAGCACTTTTTCTGCAGGATCCAATGAATAAGAACTCTCGATTACCCAGGAATATGTCATCACTTGA
The DNA here is from genome assembly GCF_046866305.1 of Octopus bimaculoides. NCBI lineage: Eukaryota > Metazoa > Mollusca > Cephalopoda > Octopoda > Octopodidae > Octopus > Octopus bimaculoides. The sequence continues at coordinate 17,712,217 of NC_142939.1, read as the reverse complement.
GGTAAAATAGAATATCAGATTTTTTTAAAGTATCATTAAATATTGTGAAAGAATGACTGTGAAAGAATGACTGTGAAAGAATAACTATATGAATGTATACATTTGTATCGTCATAATAGGACAACCTAGAGCATTTGGAATGCATGAATAAATATACATACGTATAAACATACAAAGATACGTATGGGTGGAGTGTATACACATATATAGACATAATAGAAACTGTAACCTAGTATTTCGGCAAAAGACTTTCATAAATTATCGGACTGTAAAAAGTAATACGGTCGATTTGATCATCAAGAATCATTAATACTGTGCACAGACATCCCTCGCGTATAGCCGCAGTCTATACGGGGTGTAACAGATTGAAGAAGACAGACAGACAGACAGACAACAGATAGATAGATAGATAGATAGATAGATAGATGCGTTGTTGAACGGGTTTCGAATGTTTGGACAGATTCTGCGAAAACGAAAACAAGAGAAACGGTAGAAACGAAGAAAAGTCCCATCTCTGAATAAATGAATATATTCTATGGCATTCGTTGAATATCTTTCTCGCCCGTTTGTAAATTCAACAGTATATGTAGAGGTGTTTGTGTTTGTGTCGTGGGTGGTGATTTAATAAAGTGTAATATATGCAGACATACAGAATTTATCGGTTAATTAATGTAAATAGATTAACATATAAAATGCTTCAGCTCTGTAAAAGAGAAATGAATATTAATTTTACAATAAATAACATGTTTTATCGTATTGATGCCGGATAGCAAATTTCGCAACAGTACTCGATAACTAATTAAAATGTTTGTAATTAAAACCATATCTAAATTAAAACTGTAAACTAAATAACCTAGATGTTCCGATATTAAAATATCTGTTGAAGTCACTGTGTTGCAAGACCTCAAAGTTTCATGTGGTACATATGTAATCATCAGCGAAAGAAGAGAGTTCTTTTAATGACTGCTAATCCACTGTTTTTATCTGGTTTGTACAAGGTTTTTAATTAACAGCTAAACAGGTATTACTTCGGCAAAAGATAAATAGATAGATAGATAGATAGATAGATAGATAGATAGAGACAGACAGTCAGACAGACAGACAGATACATACATACATACATGCATACATACATACATACATACATACATACATACATAGACAAACAGACAGACAGACAGATTAATCAATTGAGACATTGCTTGATTGACAAAGAGCGAGCGGGCTAGCTAGCTAGCTAGATAGATAGATAGAGAGAGAGAGAGAGAGAGAGAGAGAGAGAGAGAGAAAGAGAGAGAGAGAGATTCATTCATTCATTCATTCATTCATTGACGGATAAACAGACGGACAGACAGGCAGGCAGGCAGGCAAACTGACACACGGACAGAAAGAGAGACAGACAGATGGATTCATGAGTGCATACATAGTTCGTTGGGTGGTTGGCTGCTGTAAAAACGGAAAAGCGAAAAAAATAATAGCGGCAAAATGAATCTTCTTTCAATAAATAAGTGAATAAGCTCTACTGCATTCATCACGCATCTCTGCTGTGCGTTTTTTTATCTGTCTCTCTTCGTACGTATGTGTTCGTGTGAGTTTGTGAGTATATAAAATCAAAAGTATGCGCAATGTATACAAACACGCAGCGCTATTCCGTGAATACAGGTACATATATTAGCATTAGGAAAATTTTCACTACGTTGACGATGATAAAAACGCGATGCCTAATTTGAGAATACAGTTCTAAGAGATGAGGAATCATGTACATTATTTACATTCGACGTACATCTGTCCTTAAAATGAAAAGTAAAACATGAATGCTGTCGACGCTCTGTCGCTTACGAAGTCGAGGGTTCCAGTTGATCAGATCAACGGAACAGCCTGCTCGTGAAATTAACGTGTAAGTGGCTGAGCACTCCACAGTCACGTGTACCTTTAACGTAGTTCTCGGGGATATTCAGCGTGACACAGAGTGTGACAAGGCTGACACTTTGAATTACAGGCACAACAGAAACAGGAAGTAAGAGTGAGAGAAAGTTGTGGTGAAAGAGTACAGCAGGGTTCGCCACCATCCCCTGCCGGAGCCTCGTGGAGCTTTAGGTGTTTTCGCTCAATAAACACTCACAATCGAAACCGCGATCCTATGACCGCGAGCCCGCTGCCCTAACCACGGTGCCATTGCGCCTCCACAAAAATCATGAATAACAATAATAATAAATATTCAGACAAAAATAAAGATATACAGACAAAAAATTTTTTAAATAATAAAAGTAAAAATAAAAATACTCAAATAAATAAACTAAAAATAAAATAAAATAAAAATATATGTAAGATAAAAAAAAATAATAAATAAAAATAAGACCACTATAAATGAGGATGTCTATTGTCTATGTTAATTTATGTTTATGTGTATGTTTGCATGTTAGTAAAAAGCTCATCGAAACAAATAAGTTTATTTATATGTTCGTTGCGTATAATTCTTTGAAAATAAAAGTCGACCGTTATAGTCTTGCATTCTCATTTCTATATTTATGTGTTTGTCTCTCTTAATGTATGTTCACATGGAAGCATCAAAAGAAAATGCTAATATTAGACATTTATATCTATTATATTTGACGGTAAGATTATCAATATAATATAAATAAGTATATTTATATATCCGTGCGCGTATAATTATTTGAAAATAAAAGCGATCCGTTATAGACTTGCATTATTATTTCTACATTTATGTGTGTGTGTGTGTGTGTGTGTATGTGTGTGTACATGTATTTATACCTGATTACGTTGAATGCACTTTTAGTTTAGTATGAATACACATTAAGTGTATTACGTCATCAAAATTACCGTTGATAGATTATTTACAATTTGTTTATTAAAATTTCATATACTATATCAGTCAATTAAGTTTATATTTACGAATATATTTATATATATATATATATATACATACTTACTAATATATATATATATATATATATATATATATATATATATATATATATATATATATATATATATATATATATATATATATATATATATATATATATATATATATATATATATATATATATATATATATATATATATATATATATATATATATATAAGGTGGCGAGGTGGGAGAAACGTTAGCACGCCGGGAGAAACGTTAGCACGTCGGGAGAAACGTTAGCACGCCGGGAGAAACGTTAGCACGTCGGGAAAAACGTTAGCACGCCGGGAGAAACGTTAGCACGCCAGGAGAAACGTTAGCACGCTGGTAGAAACGTTAGCACGCCGGGCGAAATGCTTCGCTGTATTTCATCTGTCTTTACGTTCTGAGTTCAAATTCCACCGAGGTCGACTTTGCCTTTCATCCTTACGGGGTCGATAGATTAAGTACCAGTTGCGTACTGGAGTCGATCTCATCGACTGGCCCCCTCCCCAGAAATTTCCTAGAGTGCCTAGAGTAGAAAAGAATATATATATATATATATATATATATATATATATATATATATATATATATTTGTGTGCCTATGTATGCAAGTATGTATATTTTAAACAGGAAACCCGAGTGCGCTTATTTGCATCACTATCTCCATATTTGCTCACCTGTATTCCTCTTCTAACCACTGCTTACCCCGTGGGTAAGTCCTCATTATACACTTCGGGGTGTAATTTCAAATCATTTCAGCACTACTACGTCTTTTCTATATTGAACGTGTCTAGAATTTCACCTGCTGATTCTACATATATATATATATATATATATATATATAACCACACACATAAGCGTGCCTCTGCAGTAAGAATAACTACCAGTAGAATAAGTTCTAAGCTTACAAAGAATAAGTCCCGGGGTCGATTTGCTCGACTAAAGCCGGTGCTCGAGCATGGCTGAAATCAAATGACTGAGACAAGTAAAAGAGTAAATACACAACACGTACACACACACACACACGCACGCACACACGCACTCACACTCACACGCACACACACACATACACATATATATATATTTATATATTTATATATATATATATATATATATATATATATATATATATATATATATATATATATATACAGATATTAGAATATTGTGTGAGACACTACATTATGAAATCTCTGCCATTCATCAGTGAAAGTTGTTATTTGTTATACATAAAGATATGTAAAATAGAGTTAATGTTGTTGTATGTATTTCAACAGCAAAGGTGAATGACATCAGAACTAGCTGAGAAGCCGAATATTATTTTCATATATACATTAACACATCTATCATAAAAATAAATGTAAATGAAATATTGTCACAAAATACTTCGTTATAATGGGATAAATAATTAAAAACTTAAAACATTTTATAATTTTAATTCATTTAATTCATTTCAATTAAGCAACAAATGCCCGGATTATGTTTACCATATTAGCTTACACTTATTTTTGTCCTTCAATTTTATGGCGTTTCGTTTCCCTTGCATTTTCATCCTTAAAATATCGAATGTTAATCTTCAGATCACCTTGTCTCGCGCATTTTAATTTATTACCAGATATCCCCCACCGCAGTAACGAACAGCGCATAGCAATAAATCTTTTCAATTCTGCGGAAGGTGGTGGCGTTGGTGGTCGTAGCCATACAGATTGAGGCGACGATTTTATGTGAATGCGTTGCAGATATCCCACATCACGACATCGCATGATCTCATGCATGATAGCCACAATGTGAGATAACACCGATATTTGCATGTCATATTGAGAAATAAACACGATGCTAATATATTTAGAAACATGCATTTTACAAACATTTTTTTTAAATTCATTGTGGAAAATATTATTAATATTTGTTGCATTACAAATTTTTGATTACCAAACTTTGTCAAAAGTGATTTCTAATATAATCGCAATATTGTATGTATTTGCTTCACGTGGCTGCACGACCGGCTAGAAATAGCAACCAAATTTCTACGGACCACGTTTTGCTGTCTTAACAGATGGACAAATAAGTCAATGCAGTCTCAGATACACAAACGTAAAACATGGTCACGGCTGGAACTTCCCTGATCACTGGTCTGTGTTTCCTGGCCGAAGGAGAGACAAGCAACAACTACGCCAGAAGTGGCACCATTCCTACTCGTATTCATTTGTGTAGCGTGGAAGTATCCATACTGTCGTTCATTATGCTAGGGTAGCAGCCAAAGCTCCTTTACGTCATTGTCATGGAACTCAACATATTCGCGCTTACCTTTACAAGATAACTTTCTTACAGATATATGCATGTGTGTATGAACGTATGTGTGTGTATGTATGTGTGTGTGTGTGTGTGCGTGTGTGTGTGTGTATATATATTATTATCATCATCATCATCATCATCATTATTATTATTATTATTATTATTATTATTATTATTATTATTATTATTATTGTTGTTGTTGTTATTAAATACATATATTAATGTATATGCTTTGTGTCTTGTCCGGTGGCTGCAATGGCGTAGCGAAGTATATAACTCTCATGTCGCCGGTGATAAAACACCTTAGAGTTATGGACGGGCGAGATAACTCATTCTCAAACCCATTTGAACTGATAGACACCGATGTTTCTTCAATTTTGTGGCTTATCTCGCCTGTCCCTAACTCTAAGGTGTTTTATCACTGGCAACATGAGAGTTATATACTCCGCTACGCCATTGCAGCAAGCGGTAAATACACAAAACATATACATTTGTATATGCATTTAATAAAATTTATTATACAAGAGTTGCTTTTACTTCATATGTAAATTTTCTCTTAAATATGCAATTTCCGGCCATACCAGCCCATGACTTTACAAGCCATGATCATATAAGTCGTGGACTGGCTAGGTGATTCGCCTTCAACTCCAGGTGGGTACGTGATGTTGACAAGCCACAAAAATGGCGAAACATCGATGTCCATCACGACCAAATGGAATTGAGGGTGGGTTACCTCACTTGTCCATAACTCTAAGTTGTTTTATTACCGGCGACATGAGAGTTATATACCCCGCTACGCCATTGTAGCCACCGGAAAATACACAGAGTATATACATTAGCATATATATTTAGCTTGCTTACCAACCACATGGTTTCGGGTTCAGTCCCACTGCGTGGCACTTTGGGCAAGTGACTTCTACTATAGCCCCGGGCCGACCAAAGCCTTTTGAGTGGATTTGGTAGACGGAAACTGAAAGAAGACCGTCGTATATATGTATATATATATATATATATATATGTGTGTGTGTGTGTGTGTGTGTGTCTGTGTGTGTGTTTTTGTGGCTGCGTTTGTCTGCCCAACATCGCTTGACAACCGATGCTGGTGTGTTTACGTCCCCCGTAACTTAGCGGTTCGGCAAAAGACACCGATAGAATAAGTACTAGGCTTACAAAGAATAAGTCCTGGGGTCGATTTGCTCGACTAAAGGCGGTGCTCCTTCATAGCCGCAGTCAAATGACTGAAACAAGTAAAAGAGTAAAAAAATATATATATATCGTAAATAATTAGTTAGCGTGGGATTGAACCCAAGACCAGCTCACTGTCATACTGTTATGAATAGACAAGAATAAGATATCTTTGATCATGTCTTATTGATTACGGTTGAACTGTGGTTCAGCAACAAGAACAACCACTTTCAGAGGAAGGCATGATTACTTCGTGGTTGTTTTGCTTTTGTCAAGTTTATTTGTGTTGCGTATGATGAGAAATAAAACCGGGAATCGAAATTACGAGTCATATTTCGCTTCATTTCAACAGCTTCATTTCATTCTATTCATTCGACGACGCTCGCCGTAAATTGTTGTATATTGTTAACAAAACAGAGAAGAAAAGAAAACCACTGAACTTTGTCAGTATTTTTCAAATGCAAGTGATCAGGTGGTTTATATTTTCAGCACTGCGAGGTGACGAGGTAAAAATCTTTCACAGACATTCTATTGGATTAAATTTATCACTTCATCACTTTACGTTTTTATATATCTTCCTACGTTCAGAGACGAGGTGTTAAGCTGGTTTATAGTTGCTTTTTCTTAGCTTCGTCAAAGAAATGAATACACTCTTTCTTTTCTATATTGTTTACAAAACAAATTTATGCAGCGGTGCGATTTCAATAATAGATACTCGCCGTTATGTTAAGGAACCACTTTCGATTTTTAACCCTTCAAAAAAAAAATTTGATCTACTTAATATCATGACCACGCTAATATTCATTGTTGACAAAAGTAAGTTAAAATTAGATATCATTATCTAGACAGAGTTAATTTTAAAGCATGCAAAGGTAGGCAGATACTGCATCTTAAACAACATTACATAACGTTTGTATTTGTAGACAAGAGTCAATTTTTAAAATATCTGAACCTGTTTGAATAACGATAATTCAATATATTGATGTAACACTGAGCGGCTCAATAACTAACAACAGACTACATGAGAACCACATGATCGCAACGCATTCATTTATGTGGCCAGCGTAGGAGCTTCTGTGCGACCTTTACAGCAGCTAGAAGCAGTATCAAGACGTCCCTCAAATTGTACTCTTCCGTCTTAAAAAAAGGAATATAGGCGTGTGCGTAACTACAAAGCTTACTTACATTATATATATTAAACATTGACTATTAGTATATTTGATGAGCAGTTTGAAACGTTGCTTATATTTTCTTCTGACCATGGTGTATTACCGATTGTCCTGGAGGGTACGTTTTTTATCTAGCCTGAACCAACTATCTTTGCGAAATGAGCGCCGCACTTTACATTATGTCTCAACCTAAAACCAGCTGCGGACGGACCTGCAAGTATATCTTTTCCTAGAATTAGCGACCTTGAATATATATAACACATGCTTAAAGTCGCTACTTTTGGAGAAACAACTATTACATCACCCTAGTATATAAATGGTACTTTCTTCATCGACTAAGAAATTGATAGGCAAAACTGATTTCGGCGACTAGATTTGAACTTAGAACACAAAAGAACGTAAATACCCTAAGGAAATTTCTTCGATGCTCCACTGGCTCACCAAAGTATAATAAATGTTATAATGGCAAAATGATAAAAGAAAAAGCAAACAGGTTATATTTTTAAAAGTTTTCAAGTATTCAGGTTAAATTCGACTAAATTTGTATGCCGTAAGAAGAAGAGTTTTCTGCTGTCCAAGGCAAAAACTTTCGTCTCTTAGAGAGAGAAAAAAGCAGCTTGTTTTCCAACTTTTCAAATTTACTAAATTTCTAACAGGTTAAATTCGACTAAATTTGTATGCCGTAAGAAGAAGAGTTTTCTGCTGTCCAAGGCAAAAACTTTCGTCTCTTAGAGAGAGAAAAAAGCAGCTTGTTTTCCAACTTTTCAAATTTACTAAATTTCTAAATGTTTTCGATGCAGACTAGTTTCATTAGACTATGTGTTTTAGTCACCTACATTAGACTAAATTAATGATGCCATTGCAATTTCTCCGTTAATTATAAACCAAAACTATTCAGAGCCGTCACCTGAGAGTTCTGATGTTCTTATTGCCGAAATAGTATTTTTGGAGATTAATTAGCATTACTTATGTATATATATATATATATATATATATATATATATATATATATATATATATATATATATATACACACACACACACATATATATATATATATATATATATATAGTCAATTCAATGCATAAACAATTCAAAAAAGCGAATAAAGAACGAAAAGAGTGAATAAAAACGAAACGAACGTGAGGATGTGCACAAGAGTTGTATCAGTTTGATGTTCGGTGAAAGGAGGAAGTTTTTAACGTTTCGAACATAGCTCTTCGTCGGAAAGGAGAAAGGGAAAAGTTCAAAGAAGAAGGAAAATCGCCAATGATTTACGTGTGGTTGCATTTCTGATATATATATATATATATATATATATATATATATATATATAGAGAGAGAGAGAGAGAGAGAGAGAGAGAGAGAGAGATAATGTTTGCTATGTACCTGATCCAGCAAAATCAATAGATATATTTCTCTCATTATGAAGGAACGAGAACATTGTGTTATGAGGAATTCATCATCTATCAAAAACAACTGTGTTATATGAGAGATAAATTGGTAATAATCGAGAATAGAAACCACTCCATATAATTCTTATTTCTTTATTGCTCACAAGGGGCTAAACATAGAAGGGACAAACAAGGATAGACAAAGGGATTAACTCGATTACATAGACCCCAGTGCGTAACTGGTACTTAATTTATCGACCCCGAAAGGATGAAAGGCAAATTCGACCTCGGCGGAATTTGAACTCAGAAGGTAATAGCAGACGAAATAACGCTAAGCATTTCGCCCGGCGTGCTAACGTTTCTGCCATCTCGCCGCCTTATTTAATTCTACAGCGTTCGGACTATCGCAGTGACTACAATTTTTATCTTTTTGTCTTATTTTAGTCATTAGACTGCAGCCATGCTGGAGCACCGCCTTGGAGAATTTTTTTAGTCGTATGAATCGACCCTCCCCCAGGACATATTTTCTCTTTAAGCCTGGTACTTTTCTATTCGTCTCTTTTGCCAAATTGCTACGTTATGGAGACGTGAACAAACCATCAAATTACGCCTATATTCTCTAAAGCAAAAAAAAAGATGATTTCCTAGTTTTGTATTGACCTGAGGTGAAGCAGCCACATCTAAGGTCGAAACCAAAAACGGTGGGGAATATTCTTGCCAACCTTATATCAGATATCGGTGGTTGGGCGTCTACCAGACTCAATGGTCAGTAAGGGAAAATATGAGCACCATTTAGATATTCACCATGAGAGTACAGGTACATCATTCCACTAGTTCAAAGTCACACTGAATCCTTAGCGCTAAACTCTGGTACTTCGTCATTAAATAGTAAAATGATCAATTTAGGGTTGAATAATAGAAAGCAAGAGGGGTAACGATGTACCGGTGGAGGCAAGGACGTCTAGCCTATAAGAACAGGAAAAAAATCGATGTTTCTTCCAATGATAAAAAAAATACAATTTGACTCGATTCCAACTAGACTATGTCTAATTAATAGTTATGGTGGAACAAACGTTTCTATAAATCATTCGATAGTAACTACGGTGGAACAATCTTTATATAAATCATCTGCATTGAGAAATTACTTTACACTATTATTATTATTATTATTATTATTATTATTATTATTATTATTATTATTATTATCATTATTATTATTATTATTATTATTATTATGAATATTATTATTGTTGTTGTTGTTGATGTTGTTATCATTATTATTGTTGTTGTTGCTGTTGTTGTTAAGGCGGTGAGCTGGTAGAATTCGTTAGCACGCCGGGCGAAATGCTTAGCAGTATATCGTCTGCCGCTACATTCTGATTTCAAATTCCGCCGAGGTCGACTTTGCCTGACAGATTTCCCTGCCACAGATTTTTCAGAATACGAAAACGCGCCTTTCAAAGAAATCCTTTTGAAACACTTAGCAAAATAGATACTTGCCAAGGGAAAGAGAAAAACCAGAAATTACAAACTGTGCATCGAACAAAAAAAACCCAGCTTAGATGCTGAAGCACAGAAACCGACAAACACACACTCATGCACCCAAAACCAACACAACCACAAACGCCTTCAGCACTAAGAACATCTTAACAAATGAAAAAACGACCAACATCAAGAACAGCATATCCAAACGAAACGAAAAGTGTCCTCAACAACTCGATCTCTATCATAGAGACAATCAACAAGGACTTTATAAATCATATATAGCAACACATACATTATTTACAATGACTACATCATATCACCATATAATATTCCAACTCGTGATAAAATTATATAATCAAACAAAGAAACGGATAAAAGATTAAAGACAAAATAGTCCAAAAGAATCGATTTCCGAGGGACTTTTAATAAAAGGCTTCATAAAGAACTACTCGTAAAAAACACTCTCATACATCAAAAAGAACGAAACACCTGTCCTTCCACAGAAATCAGGAAATGGGCCTTATCACTTTCCTTCCTCTTGTCGAACGTAGACAAACACGGAACTTAGAAACTGTTTTTAAAACGTCTAAAGTGTGGTCAACACTCACAGCCCTCTACTGGTCGGGCAATGTGGTCGGTGGAAGTTCTATGACGTTTTATAGGGGATTACTGGTGGGTAAGAGCGACAGCGTCCGCAGGGAAACTCTGAGCATCGATGAAAATCAAGAAGCTGGTTCGTTCTGGATGATTCCGGTTCAGAGCCCATGGATACCATGGCCTCGTAGTGTTGCTGGGGTTGGTGGAGGGTATTGTCGATTCTGGATAAACTATACTGGCATAACACTTGTAGTGCCGTAGCCGGTCATGTCCAAGATGAACGCTGAGCGACGAAGCCGTCCTGCACGCACTCGTATAGAACCCGAGCATTGCTGACTTGTGGAGTCATGTTGAGCAGCAACTATCACGTGTAAGACGGATCCGGCTATCGTCCAACTCCGTCGTGAAGATCGCCCCGGCATCTTCTTTTGGTCATCTGTCTAGAGGTTATGATGAGAGAGATTGTGCGGTGGACGAGAATGAAAGGACTGAAGACACTTTCCTCTTCGGCCAAACGCTCATCGATTTTTTTTTTAATTCCATTTATAAAGGAAAGTGAGGATGGAGAGGGAGTTTGTATCTCTCAGTAAATTTGTTGACTGGTGGGAGAATGCAGCGAGATGGCACGAGTGAGTAGATTTACTCCGAGGTTACGCCTGTAGATTGGAGAGAACGGATGAGTTAGGGTTGCTTCCCAGTGATACCCTTGGCGGTCGGAGTGATCCAAGATCGGTGGCGTTCCTTGGTTGCCCCTGAGTGGTATTTCCCACTGTTAGGGAATTTTGTTGTCATCAATTTTCGTAACTGCTATTGTTTTAGTGATACGCGTTTACTCATAAATCCTCACTCTACTTCGTCTTTGTATCGTACAAAATATATTTTTCAGCCCTTGTGATCAACAATGAAAGTAGTAGTAGTAGTAGTAGTAGTAGTAGTAGTAGTAGTAGTAGTAGTAGTAGTAGTAGTAGTAGTAACTAACTACATCAAAATGCCTCCCATTGTTTAGATTGATAGCTCAAACACCGAAAAGGTCGATATTCGCCTTTCACCCCGCTTCATTGATCTACTTCTAAAACGTTCACCAGTAATTTACTTCACTATTACAATAATCTCAGTCTACTACCTACACTTCCCATGCAATTTTTCTTTTATTTTGGCCTTGTGCCAATGTGAGAAAATCAATAGTTGATTAGTTATTCTTATTAAAAGCTCGTTAGACAAAATTAATTCTGTTGCATGAAAATTTAATTAAACTATACATCGTTTAAACTAAAAACAACACAGTCAGAGTTTCGCTATATATTATTAAACGTGAGAAACAAAATACCCGAATGTTCACCTTTAGTTAAAGATTCTTTATTGGTGGTGTTTGTTATTTATTATATTTTGCGCAATAGAATACACAAAACTAAATATATTTTTAAAAATATATAAAAAGAGAAACGATTTCGGTTCGAAAGAAAAACTCCTAAAATTACTTTAATTAAAATTGTGCCTAATTATTTTCATGATACTAATTTTTTTTAGAAAAATTACCAAGTAATTAAAATAATTATTTGTTCTGCATTTTTTTTTTTTTTGTTTATTTGTTGTTTTTTTACTCTTCATCTGTTCTTAATTAACAGGTATCTCCGTGTTGCGTTGTATGCAAATCCAACCGCGGTGAATTTCATTGAAAAAAAGAAACTATTAGCGTGTTACAATTTTATAGGCAGAAGTTTCACTGCTCTTGAATTACGAAAATTCACTCTTTCCTTCGAGCGTACGACAAACGTCACATCACAGTTTGACTGTTACTTCGAGTTGATAGAGCAACAACATAGCCACTCATTGTATTTGTCTGAGAATTTTGTTCACATAACTGTAAAATACTGTGCATCGCTATTATCGTACCATTTCGTCCGAAATACTCAACCAGCAAACGCTGGAGATATTTAAAACATAAACCAGTCCGTTTATCGATTTTCTTAAGCGTAAATAAAAGATACAGGGTGTTGGAAATCTACAACCATTCAAGTGTGATTTTGATATCGATGGTTATTTTTCAGTTAAAGTACTTAGATATATAATGGTTTCAAATTTTCGTACAAGGCCAGAAATTTAAGGGAAGGGGGTAAGTCGATTACATCGACCTCAGTGTATAACTGATACATGTATTTTATCGACTCCGAAAAAATGAAAAAGCTTCTATCGGCGGAATTTGAACTCAGAACTTAAAAACGGATGAAATGCTGCTAAGCATTATGCCTGGCTTGCTAACGATTCTGCCAGTTCGCCGCCTTATGTGGATATATAATGAGATACTCTAAATATCGGTTGCAGGAAAAGAAAATATGCAAGACATACGTTCACGGGTGCAGGAGTGGCTGTGTAGTAAGTAGCTTGCTTCCCAACCACATAGTTCTGGGTTCAGTCCCACTGCATGGCACACTTGGGCAAGTGTCTTCTACTATAGCCTCGGGCCGACCAAAGCCTTGTGAGTGGATTTGATAGACGGAAACTGAAAGAAGCCCGTTGTATTTGTTTTCCTGTCTTGTTTTTTGTCCGCCACTACATTCCTCCATGGCAAGATTTAATTTGCGTATACAATTTATACATTTTAACGATGCGTCCTGCCCAAGCTCGTCGAAACGCCGGTGTTAAAACGTGGGTAGCTGATGAAGTAGAATTTTCTCTCTATGGCTTGTGTGTTTTCTCGTCTACGTTTTGTTTGCAATGTCCTGTACCCAGATATGTACCTATACATACAGGTGGATGTCGGTATGCACATACCTGTACGTATATATGCATATACTCATTTACTATTTGTATATATATATATATATATATATATATATATATATATATATATATATATATATATATATATATATATATACGTTTGTGTGTCTGTATTTGTCCCCCTACCATCGCTTGACAACCGATGTTGGTATGTTTAAGTTCCCGTAACTTAGCGGTTCTATTGGAAGCAAAATTCTTACCACACAGCCATGCCTGAGCCTATATATGTAATTATTTATTTATTTCCTTAGCTATTAGGAAGATGTTAAAATTTCTTGTCATAGACAATAACGTATAATATAAAATTACTAAAATCAATTTGAGAATATTTTAGTTCATCTTGACATGAGAAACGAATGTTTAAGCCTTGTTTAACGGTTGTTTAAGCCTTTCGTTTAACATTCTCACAAAAGGTTCTGCTTAATCTTATAGAAGAGATTTTTGGTTTCAATTTGTGTAGAGAGTTGATGGAACACCGTAAGAGAGAGTTTGAGTAAATCGCATTAGAGAATTTCGTTTACTCTTGTTGAACGATGAACTTTCAGACAGAATGGATGCAAAGACGTGCAGTCTACACTGAACGTTGTTTATATTATCGTTATGCTACGCACGGAAATATAGCTAACATATGACAGAAATATGGTTGACCTTTATAGCAAAGAAATGTGGGGTACTTGTGTTTGTATGTGTGTGTGCGCGTGCGCGCGAGTGTGTATGTATCTGTGTATATGAGTGTGTGTATGCGTGTACTTTTGCGTGTTCGATGGGGTGGAGTATAAATTTGTGTGTATATAGTGTAAACAGTAAATAAATGAATATGTATGTATATATATATATATTCATACATAAATATTTATGCGTATATATTTATACATATATAATTATGCATTTTATACCAAAAATATGAGAGATATATATTTATTTATATCATATACATGAATGTATATATGTATGCGTGTGCTTATACATACATAAATGTAAATACATACAATCACACGCACGCACACATGTATATATATATATATACATACAAACATACGCACATACATACATACATACATACATACATACGCTCGTACGCACGTAAGTACAACCATACATGCATACATACGTACGTACATACATACATACATACATATATACATACGTACGAACGTACGCACGTACATACATACATACATACATACATACATACATACATATACATACATGCATATGCACATACATACATACACACAGACAGACAGACAGACAGACAGACAGAAGAGTGAGAGAAAGATCGCATGCCTACGTTTTCATTTACGTTTTAATTAGCTCGCATTATGATTTTGTGCTCCCTCAAGCAGAATAAATTATGTATAATCTTGTATGGCTTATTATATTGTAATGATATCTAGTTTTATATAATATTCCAAGGAATAGAAAAATATATGATTTTTACAACCCTTCAAACTCTATTAATATTTCATTCAATGTACGTACATATATATATATATATATATATATATATATATATATATATATATATATATATATGCAGGTATGTAGGTGGATGGGTAGGTAGGTAGGTGTATATGTGCATGCATTTTTTGAATTAAATATAATTTAAAACATAGATAGACAGATAGATAGATAGATAGATAGATATATAGATAGATAGATAGATAGATAGATAGATAGATCTCTCAGATAGACATAGAGCACACTACTCACATGTTTACAATGTTGAAATATTTAAAAGAATGATTATGTCCAGGCTATTTGTTATGCCTCAGTCAAAAGGCAACAGCTAATAAGTATTCATTACGTTCCTTCATAATTTCATATGCTCTTCTCTCATTGGCTGTAAAATCACTGACGTTATACAACGCTTCGGCTTATAATCGTTTTCCTGTCAACATCATCGTTCTCAGCATTAAAACATGCTCGTTTAACTCTCCCGCTTTTTGAGTCAAATATATCTGCAAGAAAATTTTTGAGATGACAACCACCACCATATCCGGTCTACTTAGTGTTGAGAAATCGTTTTAGTGTCGAATAAAATATTCATACTATTTAGTTTTCCTGCCTTTATTGTTTCAAATCTTTTTCTTTTCACATATACAGACTTGATAATAATATTCCTTCAAATTATCAGTATTATGAAATGAAATCACTAGAATTAGGAATATCTAGCGTGTAATTCTCTCCTCATTATCATCCTACCTCTCATCTTCGTTCTTTTTCATTTTACTTCTGACATTGATTTAATGTCACTCATTTGATGTTACTCGGTGATCGCTAAAAAGCGAAGCTCGCAAAGGTGAGATGAGGTGACTCCGAGATACAATTTTTTTTTCTTTTGTTTCCATTTTTGTTTTTTTTTGTTTTTGTTTTTTTTGGCATTTTTGTCGCTAATACTTATAAGTGTATAAATATCAACACATCATTTTTCTACAACTGATGAGGTCAAAAATCTGCAGATGTATACGGAACGAGAGGAAAGGGCGCAGTTACTTGGATCAGGCGATATCGCAAAACGTAGTCACTTCAACTTATTTCGGTCTCTATGTTTTGGTACTGGGAGCAAACACACTCACTCGCGTACAGGAATATACACATACAGAGAGAGAGAGAGAGAGAGAGAGAGAGAGAGAGAGAGAGAGAGAGAGAGAGAGGGAGAGAGAGAGAGAGAGGGAGAGAGAGAGAGAGAGAGAGAGAGAATACGCATACAGAAGGGAGACACGAGGGAAAGAGAGACACGAGGGAAAGAGAGACACGAGGGAAAGAGAGCCGCGAGGGAAACGAAAATAAAGATTGTTGATGTCAAATAAGACGGCGTCGAATCACCGATTCCGGATGTGAAGTGCAAAAGCAGCTGTACCACGAGGTCTCATACTCTGATGGATAATACTTCATATCCTTTCTGGTATAGTCACAAGGCCTGAAATTTTGGTGTGTAGGGCGATAAGTCGAATACATCACCCCACCCCCCATCCTCAGCCACTACTTGGTCATCGCGAGAAGCTTGCTTCCCAGACAGTTTGGGGTTCAGTTCCGCTGGACAATAACTTGGACGAGTGTTTTCTGCCATAGCCCTAGACCGACCAAAGCCTTCTGAGAGGATTTGGTACATGGAAACTGATGGAAGCCTATCGTACAGCTCTTTTTGTGCGTATTTGTGCGTATGCGCGCGCATGGCTGTGTGTGTGCTTGTGAGTGTGTTTGTGTGTATGTGTGTATGTGTGTGTGTGTGTGTGTGTGTGTGTGTGTAATGTTTGTCCCCACCAGCATTTGACAACTTGTGTTGGTTTGTCTACATCTCCGTAACTTAGCAGTTCAGCAAAGAGACTGATAGAATAAGTATCAGGCATAAAACATACGTACCTGGTATTGATTTGCTCGACTAAATCCTTCATGGCAACGTCCCATCATGGCCGCAGTGCAATGAATGAAATAAATAAGTAAAAGTCAAAAGATTATTATTATAGACGCTCAGGAGTGATTTAAAACTACAATCTTGAGGATTCGTTTTTTTTAAATCTAGTTATATACGAAGGTCCTACCTTTTTACTGAAGAAGTGAAAATTGAAGTTTTTAATCTTCACGCTTTTCACAAAACATTAAAAATAAAACACACAAGTTTGGTTAACAGACGACAACAAACTAAGACCGAAGGTAGATCGTACTCCAAACTTGTCAAGGAAATTTCTTAAGTTACATTGCTCATCCCACATTCAGATTATAATATTTAACGAGATTGAATAGAATGAACAAACCCGACTTGAGTTTCCTTTGTCCAACTTCAAATATTCCCTATTTGATCGGTTACTGAACCGAAAAATTGATCATTGAATAATACGAAGCGAATAACGAGACAATCGATATCACCCATAATGCTATTTACTTTTATGGGTCAACTAACATTTAGTAGGTCAAACTAAATCTGTCTCTGTTTATACTGCAGTAACAGAAATTGTATTTGCAGCACAAAGTACTCTTGCCGTCTTTTCCTGCTTTTAAGCAGAAGTTTTCTTGTGTGCAATTCAATTGCAGTCACCATTTTGAAATTCAACTTCTCTTAATTATTCTCATTTAGGTGTGTGCAAGTGTGTTTGTGTGTCTATGTGTTTCACAGAGAAAAGGAGAGAGAATAAGTAAATGAGGGAAGAAGATAGGGAGTGAGTGTGATTGATTGAGAGAGTGAGAGTGACAGTTTGTGTGTATATTTGTGTATGCATCTATAAACAGGACACGTGTCACACTTATCCATAAACTAACACCAACACCAGAATTAAGAAACTCCTCATCAACATCAAACCACACACAAAACTTGTACGCTTCTTCACTTAAACTATTACATCAGAAAAAGACATGTACAATTGACTCACACATATATCACACGTGAAATAAACTATCAAAGTAAACGGGAATTAAGCGTTCAACAATTCTAAACTTGATAATGAGGACTTTATCAATTACACCCTCATTCACTTATACACAACACACGGTAACAATGCAACACTGTCGTCACCATTAAGAAGTTGAAGCCGAGAATATCTTGCAGCCTTAAGGGTGTTAGGAACATTATTGCTCCAAAAGTAAATTAATGGCTCATCGGGAAAATATAAAAATTGTAAATAAAAACGAGATTTGACTCGAACTCAATCGTATCTTCCGGCACCATATGTGTGTGTGCGTGCGCGCGCGTATAAACACATGCACAGAAAAAGATACGTAGATATATAGACATAAACATACATAGAGACAGACAGACAAACAGATAGATAGATAGATAGATAGATAGATAGATAGATAGATATCTACGTACATATGTATGAACGCCTTGTGTCAAATTTAGGCACCAGTACTTGAATGGAACTTTCTTATATTGGCCCCGAAAGGCTGAAAAGTAAAGTTGATCGCGGTGGAATTTGAACTCATGTGTAAAGAACCAGATCAAATATTTCCATGCTATTTTTCCGAGACGCTAACGATTCTGCCAATCGCGGAAGAATGACTTCATATATGCGCGCGTGAGTGTGTGAGTACGTGTATGCGAGCGTACGTATATGCATCTAAATACACGATGTCAGAAATGCAGAAGTGTTATGTCTGTTGGATTACGGTAATCATCGTCTGAAATTAAACAACGATCAAGCTTCAAAAAAGCTTTTAAAAATTTTAGCTATTACCTGCA
>NC_142939.1:17680715-17685715 GCF_046866305.1 Octopus bimaculoides | reverse complement strand
CAGTTACGCACTGGGGTCGATATAATCGACTTAATCCTTTCCCCAAAATTTGAGGCCTTGTGCTTCCAGTAGAAAGTATTGTTGATGTTGTAGTCGTTACTGCTGCTGCTGCTGCTGCTGTTGATGTGGTCGTCATCGTCATCATCATCAACAACAACATCATCATCATTGTCCTCATCATCGTCAACATCATCATCGTCAACATCATCATCGTCATTATTGTTATTACTATTGTTGTTATTATGTGTATACACAGATAGACGGACAAATAATGACAGAGAGAGAGAGAGGAACAGACAGACAGACAGACAGACAGACAGACAGACAGACAGACAGACAGACAGACAGACAGACAGACAGATAGATAGATAGATAGATAGATAGATAGATAGATAGATAGATAGATAGATAGATAAACACACAGAGAGACACACAGACAGACACACACAGACACACACACAGACACACACACAGACACACACACAGACACAGACACACACACAGACACACACACAGACACACACACAGACACACACACAGACACACACAGACACACACACAGACACACACACAGACACACACACAGATAGACAGATAGACAGATAGATAGATAAATAGATAGATAGATAGATAGATAGATAGATAGATAGATAGATAGATAGATAGATAGATAGATAACAACGGGCAAACACACATATACTTGCTCAGTAGTTTCGCTTCGTATATAGTTTGTGTCTAATTGCAATGGAAACCAACTAAAAAGACAGAAAATGAAAATGTTCCAAACATATAAAAACAGGACATGTACAAAGGGGAAACAACTGAGACAACAAAAAAAAAAACGTTCTTCACAAACGTTTATTTCAATCTTCAGTGTTATCATTAGCACGAATTCTATATATTATTGCTATCACGCTCAATACCACAAAAAGCAGCTCGATATAAAAGGCAAACTGATAAATAGCAGAAGCATAAAAATAGCAAACTATATACTCCATATTTTCTACCGCCATTGTTATTATTTTTTTTTTTTGTCTCAGTCCAGAGACACTGCTGTTACTGCTGTCACAATTGTTCCACCAACAACACCAACAGCAACACCGCCATCACTACAACTACTGCTACTACTACTACTACTGATGATAAGAAGAAGAAGAAGAAGAAGAAGAAGAAGAAGAAGAAGAAGAAGAAGAAGAAGAAGAAGAAGAAGAAGAAGAAGAACAAGAACAAGAACAAGAACAAGAACAAGAACAACAACAAGAAGAACAAGAAGAACAACAACAAGAACAACAACAACAACAACAATAATAATAATACCAACAACAACAACGACAATAATAATAATAATAATAATAATAATAATAATAATAATAATAATAATAATAATGCATGAAATATGTATAGAGATAGATAGATAACTTTCTTTTATTAGCCACACAGGGCTGCACAAAGAGGGGACAAATACAACTGTAGAGCTTTTCTTTAAAAAAAAAAAAAAAAAGGGGTGGGTAAAATAAAAATTTAAAAATCCGATCAAAAGGGATCGGTAGGGGAAAAAAATGGGGGGGGGGGGTATTGTATATCACAGAAAATGTCAATTTTGTAAAATGGGGTAACATTAGGTTTATCCATAGAGAGAAAAGCCTACGGAAAAGACCATGGTAACCTCAGCAGGGAATAGACACATGAGAGCAAAGTGCTCTCTCTCTCTCTCTTTTTTTAAATTTTTTCTCGAATTATAGGATCATGCTCAAAGAGGTATCGTCACTCGCACGCACCATCTTTGCTACATTCACCCACCTTAGATAGATAGATAGATAGATACATACATACATACATACATACATACATACATACATACATAGATGATACGAAATTTCTTGATACAAACACGCTAGTTAAAAAAATAATTTCTTTAAAAAGAGATTTCTTCAACCACGACTGTTTTCATCTGATTTTTTAAAAGTTGTTTCATATAATTCCTATTTCCAGTCCCAAAATATTGGTCATGTCAACTCCATTTAAATATCCTCATCTCACAAGTCCCTTCTTCACCGTGCATATAGAAAAACATTTAAATATTTCAAAAAATACAGTGAACTTGCCATGCCATGGGGAGTGGAAAATCCAACGATTCGGAAAGTGTCCTTCTTCGTGGAGTGAGAAAAATAAATATGAAGTAGCAGAATTTTACATCCTCTAATTTTAAAAAAAAAACTGTTTTCTCTAAAATGTTGGATTTTTCGCCCCTCAAGGCAAGTTCACTGTATTCATTTAATCAATTTTACTATATAATATAAGTCTTGCTGACACAGTCCAGTGCCAGTGTCTTTGGAATTTGTTTCATCGTGTATATACACGTATGTGTTTGTGTGTGCGTTCGTGCGTGCGTGCGTTTATCTGACTATGTATACATGTATACATATGTGTGTGTGTGTGCATACAAATATGTGTGCATGTATGTATATGCATATATATATATTATATAAGAGAGAGAGAGGGAGAGAGAGAGAGAGAAAGATAGATAGACAGACAGAGAGACAGATAGCTAGCTAGCTAGCTAGCTAGCTAGCTAGATAGATAGATAGATAGATAGATAGATAGATAGATAGATAGATAGATAGATAGATAGATAGATAGATAGATAGATAGATAGATATGATCTGCCGTGGAAGTTAGTAAGAATTAGAGTGAGAGAGAGAGAGAGAGAGAGAGAGAGAGAGAGAGAGAGAGAGAGAAGAAAAGCTGAAAGAGACAATGAATAAATATAATATAAAGGCTACAAACATTAAATAATAAAATGTCCCCCAGGAAGAAAAACATAAATCATAACTGATCAATAGCAATAATGAATATTTTTATAGCTTTTTACTCTTTTTTTTTTGCTCCTGTTGTTATCATTTTCTGTGTTGTTTTGTTTGTTTTACATTTGTTTGTTTTTGTTTCCTTTTGTTTTGTTTTTTCCTTTCCTTTTGTTTTGTTTGATTTTATTTTTTTGATGAGGCATGATTTAAATGTTCCCTGGAGTAAGATATATTTGATTTTCTCAATCCCATCACGTGCTTTCGTATATCGACCCTAGTAGGATGGAAAGTATAATTAATCCTGCTGAAATTTTCAAGATCTGGTTTAGTTGGTCTCATATAGATTATATAAACTCTCTGGTTCCACTCTATACCATTTCTTCACCATGTGTGCGATGCAGACTTGATAGATTATGATTCCTTACCATGGAGCAGGAGTGGCTGTGATAAGTAGCTTGCTTACCAACCACATGCTTCCGGGTTCAGTTCCACTGCGTGGCACCTTGGGCAAGTATCTTCTACTATAGCCTCGGGCCGACCAAAGCCCTGTGAGTAGATGTGTGTGTGTGTGTGTGTGTGTGTGTGTGTGTGTGTGTGTCGCACTCGGTCGGTAACAACGGCGAGGTTTGCAGTTGATCCGATCAACGGAATAGCCTGCTCGTGAAATTAACGTGCAAGTGGCTGAGCACTCCACAGACATGTGTACCCTTAACGTAGTTCTCGTGAGATTGAGCGTGACGCAGAGTGTGACAAGGCTTTGAAATACAGGCACAACAGAAACAGGAAGAAAGAGTGAGAGAGAGTTGTGGTGAAAGGGTACACGAGAGTCATCAAGGCATATTTTAATTGCCTCGATGACTGGAGAGATGCTGGTGCAGGTTTCCGCCCCACATCCGAAACTCGGAGTTTTATCATGGCAACCTAATAATTGTCACATATTATATTACACACGCGTGCGCGCACGCGCACGCACACACACATATATATATGAGCAAAACATTCGAATGTTTATATTCGAAATAGGATTTTACTACTGAAAATACTACAATCTATGGTAAATATTTTAATTGATAATATTAACAGCAGTAACATAGGCGGTTCACAAGTTTAATAGCATTATATAGCTATAAAATATAAAATTAGCACGAAGCGTTAGGATGCTGTAGGCATCATCCTATTTAGAAATGAGAGCTAAATACTCAATTCAACCGCCGGAAGGCACCAAAATAATAGAGAATGACAGTTATATCATTACGATATTACTGACAATGACGTTCATCACTTAGCAACAAAGTGGCCGTTGAACCATCCAGAAATAACAGACAAATCTTCCCCAAATTTCAACAAATAGTCTAACAAAAATAGCACATTGTATAAAAGCAAATATCAGTGTGTCAGTGTGTCACACTTTTTCAACTTTACTCCTCCGACCCCCTCTCTCACTATTCAATGACACTTCTACTATTCCTCATGCTTTACCCCTCTCTCACTATTCAATGACTCTTCTACTATTCTTCAACCATAACACGTGCTTCATGACGTTCGGAACTGAAATACGCACTGAATTCATTCACTCATACAATATTACTTCTCTTACCTCTCTACCATAAAAATGTTCGAAACTTAGTAATTTATCAGATATTAATAAAATTTGTCGGACATATTTTCGTACTGTCGGCCGTCAGAGTAATGGAAACTTAGCGCACTCCGACTGCATGAAAATAGATTCGACTAATTTTATTATTTCCTTAAATAAATACTAATTCTACTATCTAAAAAAAATTCTTTCTTAATCCTAACATTTTGAGAAAAATCTGTCTCTAAACTGCATCAAATAATTTAACCATAACACTATTTTCTAAATCCAAACATTTTGAAGAAAACACTTCTCTAAATATTATAACTATTTCCAAAAGTAATTTCCAAAATAAACATTTTGAAAAAATCTTTCTCTAAATATTATAACTGTATCAAATAATTTAACCATAACTCGTGCTAATAAAATTTGTCGGTCTTATTTTCATGCCGTCGAAGCTATGGAAACGTAGTGCACTTCAACTACATGAAAAAAGATTCGACTAATTTTATTATTACCTTAAAAAATACTAAAAAAGTACTAAATTTCAAACATCTTTATGATCATATACATTTAGAGCAATTCCAAACCATTAAAATCGCTATTTAAAATAGTGTTTA
>NC_142939.1:17673215-17675715 GCF_046866305.1 Octopus bimaculoides | reverse complement strand
GCAATAGAATAGTAAATTGGAGATTCACAATAATATTTTAAGGTCCTTGGAAAAATTTTGCTTTAGATTTACGTATTGGTATTTATTACAAAAAAGCAGCCAGGTTTATTTCTCTAAAATTTTACACAGTCTATGAAACTACTTTTTTAAAACATTGAATGTCTATAGGGTCAACTAGAATTAATAGTGATTAAAGCAGGGTCCATAGATAAAAAAAAATGTTTGAGGACCCTTGCTTTATAAGGATTATAACAAAATCAGCTTCATTCACAAATAACGGGTAAATCTCCCTTAAATTAACACTTCACTATCTGAAATAAGAAAGGTTCACATTAGATAACGCAGCCAAATATCATACATTCCCGGTTTCAGTGCATTTGATCATGGGATGGGACAGCGTAATCGGAGTTGGTCTGTGACTAAACAACAACTGCAACAATGATATGTGCCAACGTGGAGCCTGTATGTAGTCAGTCTTACTGCTAAAAGTAGCTGTCAAATTCGTCCACAAATGACAATGGACAATGGAGTTACTTTTATAGAAAAAAAAACATGGATGGTCACGACAAGAATGATATTGAGTTGACTTAACGAATTAAACACAGTACAAAATAATAACAACAACAACAACAACAACGTACCTACTTTTGATCCAAACGATGCAAGATTCTATGTGATTGTTCGACCAAATGACTCCGCCTGGCGGATACTTAGGATATCGGTCGTCCAGATATATTGACGGCATAAAAAGGCCACAAACGGATTTTTTTACAGGCCGTTTCGATATCAGAGCTGGCATGAGGCGAATCAATAGTAACATGACATATATATATATATATATATATATATATATATATATATATATACATACACATATATATACATATATATACATATATATATATATATATATATATATATATATATATATGAATGTATATATATATATATATATATATATATATATATATATATATATATATATATATATATATATATATGTATATATATATATATATATATATATATATATATATATATATATATATATATATATATATATATATATGTATATATATACATACATATATATACATATATATATATATATATATATATATATATATATATATATATATATATATATATATATATATACATATATATATGTGTGTGTGTGTGTGTGTGTGTGTGTGTGTGTGTGTGTTGTGTGTGTCTGTGTATTGCACAGCGCATATTTTCACATATATACATGCATGTACGTATCATTAGATGAGAAATTTAAACACCGAAAAGAGATTCACAAGAACTACAGCCAAGCGAGTACAGAAGCCAATAGTTTTTCCAATCAATTAACGAAATATCGATATATTCTTATTTGGTCTCAGATTTTCTTTTATTTCTTTCTTATGTTTCCTCTCTTTTGTTTTTTGGGGTTTTTTTTTGTTAATTTTTCTTATTGGTTATTTCTCTTTTTTATTTACAGCATTGAGATTTTTATTTAGTTTTGTTTTTTAGGAAATTTTACATTTTTTTTTTTTTTTTGTATCATGTTTGCAAAATTTATTTTTGTGTGTGACGTGTTTATTTTTAAATGCATTCTGTACGAATCTTCTTTTTTCGCGTTGTTAATAGAGATAATTGCACTTCCGGCTTTGTCGTTGTTGTTGGTGGTGGGGGGGGGGGGTGTATTTTTGTAAAATTTATTTTTCTGGGTTACATGGAAACGCAGTTGATAGGTGGAGATCATGTGTGTGTTTTGAAGACTAAATGTTTTAAATTTAAAGTGAGTTTTGGCGAATCGAAGAGTGATTAGGACATTGATTAGACCAGGGGTTTTCAAATTTTTTGACTTGCGGACCCCTTTATATTTCAGGCTTTACCTTAGGGACCCCCTTATAAATGCTTATAAAATTTATACATAAATATTTGCTTAAAATAACATATATTTTTACATTTATTGATTTAACAGTATTTAACAAATAGGTTTATTGTCAATTAAAAGATTTCGATTAAAAAACATATATTAAATCAAATTGCCCATAAAAAGTATTTGCTGTCCACGGTCCCCTTGTCTTGTCCTTGCGGACCCCCTGTGGTCCGCGGACCACAGTTTGAAAACCCCTGGATTAGACTACCTCGCAGTACTTATTCTGATTTTGTATGCTCTCAGTTCAAATCATGCGGAGGTCAAGTTTCTCTTTCCTCCTTTGGGGGTCAATAAAGATATCAATGTCTAGCGTGGTTTCTGCTAAGTTTTGAACCATAAATCTCAGATTTTCCCAGCGTAGAACCCTTCTCCTTTTGTTTACAGGTGCACACTCAGAATTGGTCCTTTCACACGGGCCCTTCTTTCAACATTCACCCACCTTTCAACAAACTTGCTACAAGTGAAACTTGAAAAAGTTGATGAGGGCCTAGCCAAAGAGAAAAGTGGCTGTCTTTAGCCCTTTCAAACGGGTCCACCATACTACCTCTTTCGCTACAGCCACTAGACAAA
>NC_142939.1:17665715-17668215 GCF_046866305.1 Octopus bimaculoides | reverse complement strand
GCTCTTCCAGATCTGCTGCTTACTCACCATTCATAAGATATGTTCTCATCGTTCACAAGGTAAGCTTTGCAAAGGATAATAGTTTTTTCCCCTTGTTATTACTTTGGATATCATCGAAGCATTTGACGTGGTATGGTATAGAGGGTTCCTCCATACACTCACCTCTCATGGTATATATTGTAGAGTCTTTTCTACCATCAAATCATTTCTTATGGCAAAGAAGAATGAAAAATGCCCCAAACGCTCAGCTTTCTGACATTTGTGAAATTAATAGCGTCATGCTCCAGAAATCTATCCAAGGACCGACGCCTTTTTCTTTCGTATATAAAAAAAGGTTACCCAAGAAAGTAATAAGATAATTTATCATTTCCTGGTGATACTGCGTTTTACAGTCGCAAGAAAGTCATTTAGCTCTAAGTGCACATATTTTCAGTTAACGCCTCCTAGATTAATTTGGTTTCTTCTCACCACAAGCATGCATTTTCTGACCTTCCTATTTCGCTGATTAAGTCTGCTTTGAAGGGAAGAACCTGAGGTTTTAAATTCACGCCTGATTTGAGATAGGACACCTAAATTACTTACGTTCACAGGGAAACGTCTATAACGATACACTCGTTTTATCATTCAAAACATTCTTAACACTTGATGCTCCATTGTATCTCTGAGAGAGTTAGACTCACTAAAAAATAGACTACATTTCAAACGTTTCTTCAGGCTTCTCGAAATATTTACTCTCCACACGTGATAAAATGGAATCAGTTACGTAGTCTACTTGATAATGAGCTGGTTTTTGTCACTTCGATAACTCCATCATGATTGAAATACTGCAAATCTGGTTCTTCAGAAGACGCTCAGTTAAACGAGATTCATTTCCTGATAACATCAGTTCAGGAATTTATCTTCAGAATGATATGCGCTAAATTTCGGGAACTGCACGCGGACTTCCTAAATATCTCACGGATATGTTCCAAGATCCTGCACAAAGTTTTTGTTCTTTCCTTAGTATGTGTGCGCGCGCGCGTGTGTGTGTTCCTTGGGGGGTCTTTTTGTGGGGTCTTTTTGTGTTTTCAGAACAGCTGTATTGATGAAATACTTGTCTCCCCTTCGTTTTTCTACAGAATTGATTTGCACTTTTTCAAATTTAAAATTTAACAAACACCTTCTCTGATATTGGTTTCATTTCAATATTCTCATCGACTCTATTACTGCCTCATTTTATTTAATTTTATTAGCTCCTTTGTTGTCACCTCAGTTCTTTTATCGCTTTTTCATTACCGTCTCATTATTTTTATTTCAATTAATTGTTTTATCTATTATTTTCTTACCGTCTAGAACCTGCTATCTTTAAATATGCATGTACATATACATATGTGTATATAATCCTATATATATATATATAATCCCTAAGTTATCTCTGGCATTTGTTTGGCGGGATTTCAAGTAAAAATTATGGAAAACATTTTCTCTTGGATTCATAAACGAATAGATGACTTAAGATCCAACAGCATTGGAAATGTAGTAAATAAGTTAGAACATATCCAATGCTAACCATACCAGTCGCCATCAACTTATTGTTTCAGATGTTAAAATTTGTCTTAGTAGCAATAAAAAAATAATAAGAATACCAAGAAGATTTTATAAACATTTCAAAAGAATATAATGTTGAAATTAAAATAAAAATAACACTTGAACAAATTTATCAATGTATAGAAGAAACACCACCCGCAAGAAATGTGGAATAAAGCTAAAAATGTGATTTTGGAAGTAGCAGAAAAAATATTTCCATAGAAAACGAAAAAAAAAACAACATGAAGTGGATAACAGACGAGACATGAGATAAAGTTAAAGAAAGGAGATCAGTAAAAAAAAAAACACTGTTATGACATCATCTGAATCTGAAGAACGATATCAACAGCTGAGCCATGAAATTCAAACCATGATGGAAAAAAGACGATCAGGAAAATATCAACAAAATTTTTGATGAGATTGAAACAAATTCAATAACAAATATTACTAAAGATCTTTACAAAGCATTGAAGCTAATAACCAGAACATTTTTACCAAGAAATTGTGATATCAAAGAAAAAGATTGTAATGTGCTTTATGAAGGGAGCGGCATAAAGAAAATTTGGAAAGAATACAACCACAACTTATACAAGAAGACACCAGATGTGAATCAAGCTGAAAATAGTCAAAATGATCAAAGTCAAAATCGAGTTACAGAAACAGAATTTCCGCCGCTAATGTCTGAAGTAAAAAGAATATAAAAAAGTCTGAAAAAACTATAAAATCCTGTAACAAATGACATAGCAGCAGAACTTTGGGAAAATGGTAAAGAAACCTCGGTGAAATTATTACAATACAAGTGCACAAAAATGTGGAATTTAAATTTTTAATTCATTCGAAAAAAAAATGATGGGATATAATTCGAGGTAAGAAATCAACAGTGCAATTGCCCTAATAAATCATGTTGAAAAAAAAAAGAACTTATATAAAATCA
>NC_142939.1:17648215-17660715 GCF_046866305.1 Octopus bimaculoides | reverse complement strand
CATATGTATATATGTGTGTGTGTGTATACATGTATATACATGTATAGATATATATATATATATATATATGCATATATATGTGTGTGTGTGTGCATGTGTGTATACATGTATATATATATATATATATATATATATGCATAGGTATATGTGTCTCTGTGTGTTTGTGTGTGTGTGTATGTGTGTGTGTATACACATATACATATATATAAGACTCGCTCTTTTCCCCATTTTCACTTATTGCATAAATACCACATTACTTAATTTCAAAAGTTGTTGATTTAGCTATGGTTATTAACGTTTCTTTTAATAATTTTTTTGTATATGCATTTCTTGTAACAGTTTTTAAGTTCTTCATAGCATTTAGTTCGCTGTTTTTGTTGCTTTCGCAATTAAATTTCTTATTGGGTGGTGAAAATGATGAATACGATAGTGATGACGTTGATGATGGCGGCAGCGGCGGTGGTGGTTTCCATTGTTACTGGTTACATTGTAATTTATGTTTCTCGATTTCTTTTCTTCTTTAAAATATGTGTTCGAAAATGTCACAAAACTAAAACATATAGCTTGTACTTTCCAACCAACCGACCTACCTGCCTGCCTGTCTTCCAAAGCCTATCTACTATACCAACTCTACCTATATATGTATACATGCGTGTATATATATATATATATATATATATATATATATATATATATATATATATATATATATATATATATACTTTTGTCTGTCTACCTGCCTACCTACTTACCTATCGTTTAAGTTCTTCAATTTAATTCGAAATTATATCAATTACACTGATTTTTATGTATGTGAATATATATATATATATATATATATATACACATATGCATGTGTGCGTGTACGTGTATATATATGTATATATATATATATATAAACATATATGCTTACATACATATACATATACATATACATATAGATATACACTTATATATATATATATATATATATATATATATATATATATATATATATATATTATGTATGTACGTACGCACGCTTGTATATATGTGAGTGGAACGGCTTATAATTTTCATATCATGTCTATTAATGATGATGTGGAGGAGGAGGAGGAGGAGGGGATGATGATGATGACGACGACGACGAAGGCGACGACGACGACGAAGACGACGACGACGACGACGACTACGAAGAAAGCCACCTCGTCCGCGGTGGCGGCGACGGCAGTATCAATGCAAGAGATGACGTTCGCCGTTTCATCTTTGGAGTAACAAGAAAAAAGTCCCCAAACAACGAATACACAGATAAACATATATATGTGTACATGCGTGTGTAAGTATGTATGTATGTATGTATGCATATAAACATATATATGTATATATATTTATATTTGTATACATATATATATGTATGGATGGACGTATATATATATATATATATATATATATATATATATATATATATATATATATATATATATATATATATATATATATATATATACGTCGTATCACAAAATATATTGAATTTCTTGAATTCTATAATAATAATAGAAATTGGTGGTTCGTGGTGAAGAATCTTTTTTAGAAATTGCAGCTTGACAACTTGTATGTGAATTGTGAATTTTAATTAATGAAAGATCTTAGAAATAATTTATTTAATGATTCATAGAATATCCAAACTACTTGAGATTTTTCAATAAGTTATGATTCACTGAAACCGCCGCATATACACTCGCACATGCACACACATATACACATAGGCATATATATATATATTGTTTGTGAAATGGCTTCTGTGCTTTGCGTTTTTCTGGTTGCAAGGATTTTCTTTGAGACTATCATGTGTTTGTATGTGCGCACGCGCGATGATATGTGCACACGTGTGTGTGTGTGTGTGTGTGTGTGTGTGCGTTTCGTGTGAGAGATGTAACGTCTGTTGTAAATGAGGTTTTCACCATACGTCCCAATATATATGTATATATATATATATACGTATATACATATATACACATGCATGTGTGTGTGTATATATATATACATATATACATACGCACACACATATAGTATATACATATATACATGTATATATGAATATATATATACATATATATATATATATATATATATATATATATATATATATATATATATATATATATATATATATAACAAGGAATACAAAATATGGGACAGGAACGCAAAACATCCATATAGATGATACAAAAAAGGGACAAGAAAAAACAAGGACGAGTTGTTAGGAGTTTTCTTTCCTCAGTCGAGTTCCAGATTATCTTTGCAATTTCGGCTGGTCATGCTCGAGATTGCTCCAATCTGGCCGGAAAAACTAAGCTAAGAGCACGAGATTCCTTGGAAGAAAACAGCGAATGTATACGAAAACAAAGACAAATGTTTGTATATATTTGTATATGTCTGTGTTTGTCCCCCCAACTTCGCTTGACAACCGATGCCGGTGTGTTTACGTCCCTGTAACTTAACGGTTCGGTAAAAAGAGACCGATAGAATAAGTACTAGGCTTACAAAGAATAAGTCCTAGGGTCGATTTGCTCGACTAAATGCGGTGCCCCAGCATGGCCGCAGTCAAATGACTGAAACAAGTAAAAGAGTAAAAGAGTAAAAGAGTATACATACATACATATACGCATACACCATAGGAATATGTTAATAAAGGAAATGAATTTTTGGAATAATTTCACAAGAATTCAAAGCCGACCTATAAAAGTTATATTAGTTAATACTTTGTATTTGTTTCATTATATTCCACTGTTTCTGGAGGATTTCCAAATTACAAATTAAAATCTTTCCTGAACGAGGTACTTAGAGGAAGCATTTGATAGGCGTTTCAGTCAAATGTAGATAATGTGCATTCAAGCTTATTCTGAACTCTGACATATTTTTGGCATGTGATAAAATTAATTTTACTTTTGCATGTTTGTGCACTAATGTACTGCTAACTCTTAGTATGTGTGAACATAACGGTTAGATGTAATAATAATAATTAATCAGCTATGACGTACAAGAGACTGAAGATATGGAACCGTTTAAGATTATTTGAAAACCTTTGGAGAAGTGAAAATAGGGGAAGCTTTTAGAGTGGAAATAAATTTGTGTACAAGACAGCGAATTCCCATAATCGTTAGCAAGCTGTATAAAATGCTTAATGGTATTTCCTCTAGTTTTACGTTCTGAGTTCAAATTCTGCTGAGGTCGACTTTGTCTTTCATCCTTTCGGGGTCGATGAAATAATCACCAGTGAAACACTGAGGTCGATGTAGTCCCCTACCTCGAAATTTCAGGCCTTGTGCCTCTAGTAGAAAGGATTATTATTATTATTGAGTCGGCGAAATTCTGCCGAGGTCGACTTTGCCTTTTATGCTTTCGGGATCGATAAAATAAGTACCAGTAAAGCATTGGGGTTGATATAATTGACTAGTCCCCCAGCTTCAAAAACCTTGTGGAGAACTCTTACAGTTCCAAGCAATGCTGATTTTTGTAGGTGTTCTACCTTCTCACTTGCAACGATCTTTCTCAGCCATGTTGGTAGTTAAGTGCTGATACTTCCAAGCGCGCCAAATACTCCTGGTATCACGTTCACTCTCTTCATTGCCCACAACCTTTGTATTTCCCACTTCAAATCGTCATAGTTGTTCAGGTTTGCTTCTTTCTTTTCATCCTGATGTCACCGAGACATGCTCTGTCGATTATCATACAAGTTTCTTTTTTTCTTTTTTGTCCACCACAACAATGTCAGGTTTCTGATGTCTGGTCTGATGGTCGCACTGAATCATTGCATCCCACACAGGTTTTGGCAGTCTTCATTCTCAGTTACTCCTGACGTTTTGTCGTACCACCTTTATAGGCCGTGATTTCCACAGAACTCTCAACGGATCATTCTTACCACATTGTCACGTCTTTTGTCATCGCGTTGTACTAATTTCGAGCATTCGCTAACAATGTGCCATACCTTTTCAACCCTCTCACCACACATTCTGCATTTGTCGCTCTCCTTTTTGTTGTAATTCTGCATCTTCACACAGTTTGTTCATAACGCTTGTTCTTGCGCCGCGCATGAAAGCGCTTCTGTCTCTATGTTCAGGCCCCTCCTCCGCACCCATAACCTCCGGTCTTCTGTATCTGTTTTGGCGTTCGTATTACTTGCAAATTGATACTTTATTTTTTATTCCATGCATTTTTTCTTCCGTTTTTTTTTTCTTTTTTGGTTCTTTTCCTCTTTATTAGCTCCTCGTAAAGCTTTATGCCCACCCGCAGGGATCATTGTGTTTGTGGGTTCCCAATTCAGCCCCAGATACCAGACGTTGGGCGGGGGCACACTAGTGCTCACATATGCATTATGTGTATATATATGTACATGCACATATATATATGTGTGCGTGTGTGTGTGTGTGTGTGTGTGTATGTATGTATGTATGCATGTATGTACATATGTACTCACATACATGTGTATAAATATGTACTTATGAACAAATATCTAAATATCTATGTGTGTGTATGTACTTATATATCTTTATAAATATGTATGTTTTATGTACATACAAGTATACGTATATATATATATATATATATATATATATATATATATATATATAAACACGCGCGCGCACGAACGCACACATAAAGTACGAGACAAAAACAGAAAAACAAGCATATTACCTAGTTATCAACATGTGTGTTAATATGTATATATATATATTTATATGTCTATATATATTTGTGTGTATGCGTGTATATATATATACATATATACATACATACATACATATATATATATATATATATATATAGATATAGATATATATATATATATATATATATAGATATATATATATATATATATATATATATATATATATATATATATATATATATATATATATATATATATATATATATATACATGCGTACACATGTGTTTACACGTGTCTCTTGTGATTGTGTGTGTACATGTGTCTATGTATGTGATTGGTAAGGAACCGCTGTTCACTCAGAGATGTTAGATTTTACGCATCTCTCTTCGTGTTACCTTATCTTTATTAAATGTTTCCTCATACTTTTTTATTACTGCTTTATGTTTAGTGTCGGACAACGATGTTCCGCAATCTATGATTGGTTTAGGACCTTTTGGGAGATTCTTCATATTAATGGAGCGGACTCATTGGCTTTTATTACCGCGTGCAGAAGAATAACATCTTAACTGGTAACTCATCGTGAGATCTAAAACGGTTTGACTGTTAACTCTTTAATTCTTTTGCTCTTTTCTGTGTTTCAGACGCTGAACTGCAGCTATACTAGCCCTTATAAAGCTAGTTTAACGAATTTATGCCTGTACTTATTTGAAGATTGATACTTATTCTATTTGTACCTTTTGCCGAGCACCTAAACTACGGGGACGTGAACAAACTAACACTACTTGGTCAGCGGTAGTCCAAAGGGGAGGGACAAACACAATGATACACACACACACACACACACACACACACATATATATATATATATATATATATATATATATATATATATATATATATATATATATATATGTATATACTTTTGTACATACGACGAGCTTTATTAAAGTCGTGTTCTACCAAATTCACATATAATGCATTGGTCGGTCGAGGCTACATTGTTTTCTTTTCTGCTCTAGGAACAAGGCCCGAATTTTGGGGGTGGGGAGGGTGACGGGCGATTAGATCGACTCCAGTAAGCAACTGCTACTTAGTTTATCGACCCCGAAAGGATGAAAGACAAAGTCGACCTCGTCGGAATTTGAACTCAGAACGTAAAGACGGACAAAATACCACTAAGCATTTCGTCCGTCTTTACGTTCTGAGTTCAAATTCTGCCGAGATCGACTTTGTCTTTCATCCTTTCGGTGTCGAGGAAATACGTACCAGTTACGCACTGGGGTCGATCTAATCGACTCAATCTGTTTGTATCTCCTTGTTTGACCCTTCTGTGTGTAGCCCCTTGTGGGCAGTAAAGAAATAAGTGTCTTCAACTATAGCATCGGGCCGACTAATGCATTGCGATTGAATTTGGTAGAAGGAAACTGTGTGGAAGTCAGTAATATGTATCTGTCTGTGTGACTTTGTGCCTGTTCTGTTCTCCACCACGTCATGATAAATAGTGTTGGTTTGTTTATGTCACTATAACTTAGCTGTTTGGCAGAAAGAGACTTTTAGAACAGAAATAAAAACTGGGGTTGATTTCTTCGACTAAAACCTGTACGTGGCCATGCCCCAGCTTCGCTGCAGTCCAATGAGTGAAACAAGATGAAGATAAAACATTCGTTAGTGTACCGTAGCTATTTACAACATTCTGTTGTATGTAATTCTGTATAAAACGGTAGTGTTAGGAACTAAGTCTTGTTTGCCTACTCTATAACAGCTGCTTGTTATTGAAAATTTGTATATGTGTGTGTATGTGTGTGTGTATATGTATATATATATATATATATATATATATGTGTGTGTGTGTGTGTGTGTTTGTGCATGTGTATGTGTATATACACATATATACATGTATATATACATACATACACACGTACACACACATATATATATATATAGATGTATGCATATATATATAAACATATATACAGATATACATATATATATCTATATATATATGTGTATGTGTATATATATATATATATATATATATATGTATGTATATATGTATGTATATATATACATTATTCATATATACATATATATGTATATGTATATGTATATATGTATATGTCTATATATATGTATATATGCATATATATATAAATATATAAATATATATGTATATATATATATGTATAACTATATACATATATATATATATTCATATATATATATATATATATATATATATATATATATATATATATATATATATATATATATATATATATATATATATATATATATATACATAGAGTCAACTGAACGAGGTGATTCACTACAGTTCCCTGTGGCGGTTCTTTCGTTGGATCTTAAACGTGTTATTAACAAAAGGTAGGCACGTGATCTGTTTCTCGTTGACCACGAAGAATCATACACAGCTTTTAGTTAAATTATGTATCTGTGGGTGGTCGTTATTTTGTGTTGAGGTCTTGATCTCGAGGTAAGTCCTAGATTTGAATAGACGCCAATACTATGTCCAGTTTTCTCCAGATATCTGGAAATATTCCGAATGCGTGAGTGGAATAACAACTTAAACGCATGTTGCAGTGCTTTATGAGTAGTTATGAGGTGGTTAGATCAAAGTATATTATCAAATATTCCTTGAAATTTCCATATCAGTTAGATAATCAATAGTTATTGCAAACATGTAGAATTTGATCAAATCGCAACGGACTATTCAGTTGGTAATTAATAACTATATATATACATATATATATATATATATATATATATATATATATATATATATATATATATATATATATACATATATATATATATATATATATATATATATATATATATATACACACACACGTACATACATATATATTAGCAATGTTAGTTAACGACAACAATAGTGACTAACATAACAATGATAACCACAACATCCCCTACATAAACAAGTAGCAACAACAATAGCGATGATAATAACAACACAACAACGGGGGACAATACCGATTTTAGCAACAACAACAACAACAACAACAACGACAACAACAATTCCAGTAACCATAGCAACAAATACATCGATAGTAACATCGGCAGCACCCTACACTCTGTCTTCTATAACCAACAAATCTTACGACATGACGATGATCAACTCCGCAGACTTACCCTTCAACAAAAGGTTATGTATCCCACCACAGATTGACAGTGAGACAGAGGCAAAGATATTTCCTTAGCTAGAAACAGACTCTGATACATCTTAGACCGATATAACAAAGCCACTATAAAACATAATGAGGGGAAGACCCACCAACTCATTTCATCTGTTGCTAAAGGTCTACAAAAACTGAAACAGCGAATTAGGAACAGGGAATTAGTGTGCCACCCTACGGACAAGTCTGGCAGACTGTAGATAGACAGCCCACAGATCTATGTCCAGACCACACAACAACACATCAGTAGTATGAGAGAAGTTGCACCACAAGAACACGAAAGAGTGGGAAAACTTCTCAATGCACACATGGCAATGTGGTGCAACATACGCCAACCCAAGAAACGGACTGCATAAAATTTCCAAGCATTCAACAACGATGTTCCTAGTTTGGATGTAATTTCACTCTACTCATTTATAGACATAAATTTTGCTATGGAAAAATGCATCGTAATTATCTGTGAGATTGAAGTAGAATTCCACGAAGTCAACACGTAGGAACTGGGCCTCCTCTTTCAACTAAGCCATGAGTGTTACTACTTAGACAAACATGACCTTAGTAGATTCTGCCCCACCAGGTCACAGAGGGGAAGACCACCCACCATCACCTCAATAAAGAACAAAAACACTGCAGAGTACTGGAGTGACTGAATCATAGCCACCCAGGACCCTGAGATCAACAGTCAAGTGAAATGAATGATTACACATGCAATAGGGAATAGCATAAGAACCACCTTGAAGAACCACATAATAAAGTTTACCAGGAAACTATACATGCAGGTTCAAGGTACAGCCATTGGTGTCGGTGTGCCTGGAGATGTGGTTGGCCTCTTCATGACCTGGTGGGACAGAAAACTTAAACAATCCTTAGCTGAA
The DNA here is from genome assembly GCF_046866305.1 of Octopus bimaculoides. Classification (NCBI taxonomy): domain Eukaryota; kingdom Metazoa; phylum Mollusca; class Cephalopoda; order Octopoda; family Octopodidae; genus Octopus; species Octopus bimaculoides. Next base: position 17,651,979 of record NC_142939.1, on the reverse strand, counting down.
CAATTTACTACTGTTTTGCTTTATTGTGGGTAAGTAGATGACACTGATATTCTAGTTAGGACAAACTCAAGTAACAGTAGTGTAGAAACCGAGAGGAGCATAATGGAGAGCATCCAGAACATAGCGAACTCCATCCACCAAAGTATCAAAGTAACTATAGATTACCCCACTATGTACCCTAGCAATTGACTCCCTGTCCTTGATACTGAACTTTGGTTAAAGACTGTCAACAACAGAGTGTTCGTGAGAACTAGCCCGAAGATTTTGGAAAGCTCTGAAGGAGACCAAGTTCAACATTAAGATCGTTGAAAAGCCAGGGAGTTCCATCAGGTCACAGTTATGTAGGACGTATCCCTCTGAGAATACGAACATGTACCAATGAGAACTGCATGATATGCAAGAGTAACCTTGACATTAACTGTAGAAGTAGAAATGTAATCTACAGCATAAGGTGCATAGAATGTGCTTATAAATACAAGAACATAACATACGTTGGTGAGACATCTAGAAGCATCGTGAAGAGATTAAATGTACATTTGAGACAATATGACGACAAGAAGCGGTCCTCCATATTCTACCGGCATGCCAAAGACCAACTTGGAGGCATACTATGTGGACTTGACATCTGCATTTTATCCAAGCACCCGAAGGACCCAACACTCAGATAAATATAGGAGTGCGTCCTCATAAATGAAACATCCCCAATATTAAATAGGAGATATACGTAGAAGGTAGTGATACCCCAATGCCCACAGTTATGTGCACTCTACTCCAAAGAAGTGAGAGATGCTGGTATATACACATAATTTCATCTTCAGGGAACCATATTACAAATGCAAGACTTGCGCTAAATGCTAAGGTTACGTACGAGTAATAACACTATATAGCTAAATTAAATGACCGTTAGAAACAAGAACGCTAATTTACAGGGAGTTGCTTTGGGAGAGAGGCTAGGTACATACGATCATATTAACAATTTCGCCTCGACACAGGAAGACATAAGCTGAAATTTTCTCGCGATGAGTGAAAAACCCACCATCGGTGTGAGAATTGCGTTATCAGATCGGAGGCAGCATCCGTGTTTCAGCCTCATTGTGCGTCAACAGCACCTCATTTTTATAACGTTACAGCTGCTTTCTACCTCTTTTCTATCGTGCAGCACCTGTTTACAGCTAAATAGACTGGGCCATTATGGAGAATAGAACCTTTGCCATGAGCGTAATGCTGAACCAGAGATAGGAAAAGAACTGTTGATCTTTCAACTCGATTATCTGTAGAATCTGAGACAGAAATAGCAATATCGAAATAAGAATATAATAAAGTGTAACCAAAAGGTTTCTGAGTTGATTTATGTAAGATTCAACACTTTCTTTGATCACAAGTATTTTATAAGAAGACTTCTGCAAGTGAACTGTCGAGGTGATAATATATTATAGAGGTGTGGCATATTTCTTATACATACATTCACATATATACATATACTTATATATAAGTATATATGTATATACATATACACATGTACGTGTGTGTGAGAGAGAGTGTGAGTGTCAGAGAGAGAGAGAGAGAGAGTGTGTGTGTGTGTGTGTGTGTATGTGTGTGTGACTGTGTGTGTGTGTGTGTGTGTGTGCTCGCGTGTGTGTACATACAAGTTTGAAATGGACACACTTAAACAGAAACACGCAAACTACACCAAGAACACACACGGAGACACACTTATATTTATATACATCATGTATGCGTATAAATATGTGTGTGGTGTGTGTGTGTGTGGTGTGTGTGTGTGTGTATAAATATATATATATATATACATATATGTGTGTGTATATGATATAATATATAAATGTATGTGTTTATGCGTGTATATATGATATACATACATACATACATACATACATACATACTGACTTAGAGACTGAACTTCTGTGAAGACACGCAAAAACGTAGACTTACTCATACGAAGACACATACACATAATAATAAAAACACACATGCACACACATATGCACACACGCTTTCATCTGACACATAGTCACATAGACGCATAGACAAGTGTAGAGCCCTTACATTCAAAGAAAAATGTTCACTAATATACACAAACAAACACACACAAACAAACGCAAAACATTCATGAACAACAAAGATTAGGCTAATATACCTACAATATAAATGAAAGTGTATGTGTGTAGATCAGGAAAAGGCTCCGAAACGGTGCGTCGTCGAGGAAAATGGGTTTCATTTTCGAAATCTGCGTCCCAACGGAGAGGTATTCAGTGACTAGTAATTAAAAAAATATAATTTGCTATGGGGAATAACTCGACTTTTATACCACATTTGTCATCTCTCTCTCTCTATCTATCTATCTCTATCTAACTCTCTCTGTCTCTCTCTCCCTCTCTCTTTCTCTCTTTCTCTCTTTTTCTCTCTCTCTCCCTCTCTCTTTCTCTCTTTCTCTCTTTTTCTCTCTCTCTCCCTCTCTCTTACGCTTATCTTCTTGCTATTTATATCTACCACACTCTCTCTCACGCTTTCTTTGCATATATGTATCTCTCACACATGCTGCTCACCCCCTCTCTCTCTCTTTCTCTCTCTCTTTCTTTCGATACGATACGTAATTTCTTTCGTGGCTTTTATTTTGTGAGAGATATCTGTCACGCAGAAAATGTTAGCTTTCAAATCCTGTTTTCTGATTGGGTAGAAATTATCAAACTTTAAAATTCTGTCACATTTTTCGAAAGATTTTCTGGAATCACAAAATCGGATTTAGCGTGAAAAATTACATCAATATACCAAATTTGAAAATTTTCACTTAGTTTTCAAATTTCAAAATCTGTGACACTAACAAAAATGATTCCCCTCTCTCTATTTGTATTTCTCTGCTTCTTATGGTTTGCTGTTGTAAACTTTCTCCGTCTCTCAGAGGCGTAGCTAGGTTCTAAAGTAAAGGAGAGTGACCACATAAAAAAAGGCGCCAAACAATTTTTTGCGAGATACTTCCTTGGTTATCATATACGTAATTGTATTCTACATTCATTAGTTTCATGTTTGAGATGCAACGTTAGTATATACAAAACTTACAACTGCTGATATCAGTGTGACATTCAAAAGATGAAACTCCACGGGATTGTCCTAGTGTTGAGTGGTTATGACGTCAGAGTTTGTCTTGGTTCTTCAGATGTCAACGACCACCAACGTAACACAGGAGATTGAGCAAACAGTTCAAAAACACAGATTGGTCAAATAAAGTAATGACTCCAGAAAATTCTTCCAGGGCCGTACAATACCAAAAATACGAATTAGATTCGATTTTTATCACACAAGTGAACTAAAGGGTTAAAAACGATTGTTGAAAAGGCGCCAATTCTGAAAATTGTGCTCGGAATGAGGGGAGCGATTGCTTCTCTTGATCCCCTATTTGCTACACCACTGCCCTCTATAAACATATATATTTATCAGACGCCCTCACTTTTTCTCTGTATACTCTTACTCTTTTACTCTCTTTTACTCTTTTACTTCTTTCAGTCATTTGACTGCGGCCATGCTGGAGCACCGCCTTTAGTCGAGCAAATCGACCCCAGGACTTATTCCTTGTAAGCCTAGTACTTATTCTATCGGTCTCCGTTGCCGAACTGCTAAGTTACGTGGACGTAAACACACCAGCATCGGTTGTCAAGTGAAGTTGGGGGGGACAAACACAGACACACAAACATATACACACACATACATACATGCATACATATATATATATATATATATATATATATATA